>NW_007161496.1:0-743 GCF_000164805.1 Carlito syrichta | reverse complement strand
AATGAGGTTTAATCAGCAATCTGGGCTTATGGGGCCCTACATTTTCAGAGCTACTTGCTCGTTGGATAGGTTAAATCTGTCATTACAGATCCTCAGCATCTTCCTGGTCCTCTTTTTAGTTGTAATCAAGAATTTGGCTCTAGAAATTCTTTTGTTTCCTGGGACCATCTATGACCATAATCATATACCCCAGAATCAAAAGGTATATTGCTACAAAATTCCTTGATACAGGTGACCTCAAAGTACAGAAAATTCTTGTGGGGGGGCAGGTAGGAATTGGGGTTTTGTGTTTGGAATATTCCACGTTTTAGGGAGGTCTTGTGAAGGGGAACCAGGAATCTTGGATTCCAGTTCCCAAAGAACATTATGGACGTCTTTCTCTTCATATCCACAAAACTGGAATTCTTGATCACCAGGAACTGTCTCGGCATCCTGCAGAGTGAAGCAGGAAGCTGGGTAATGGAGCTCGTCATATACCGGAAACTACACGTCATATTGATAAGGAATTATAAGGAATCTTCTTTATATGAGTCCTCAATCCCAAAAATTGCAGGCCGTCTTACTAAGACGTAGCCAAGAATCAGGTTTTTGAAGGAGAAATCTGGGTAATGGGAGTACTCACATGAAGAAAACTTCACTGCGGTTTGCTAAGTATGAATAAGGAATCCGCGTTACTCGGGTCCTCAATCCCAAAGAAGCTTAAGGTCATCTTGCTATGGGATAAACACGAATCATGGTATTTG
>NW_007161495.1:0-614 GCF_000164805.1 Carlito syrichta | reverse complement strand
CCTGAAGCTGCCCCTGCGAGGTGCAAGTGTGTCCACCCTGGGGAAAAAGGCAGGTGGAGGTGTGTGCTGCCTGGGTGAGACATGCCCCTGTGCCATGCGCTCCCCCCAGGGAGAGCTTGCTGTCGACTCTGGCCAACCTCCCCAGGGTCCCGGGTCATCGGAAAGGAGCGGGCCTCACAGTGGGGCCCCAAGAGGTTGTAGAGGCTGAGTGTGGGGGCTCACACTTGTCATCTGGGTGCTCTAGGAGTCTGAGGTGAGAGGATGGCCTGAGTCCCCATGTTCAAGGCAAGCCTGGGCACTCTGGTGAGACCTCATCACCACAAGAAGCCAAAAAATGAGCTGAGTGTGGTGGCACATGCCTGTCATTCCAGCCACTTGCGAGGCTGTGGCTGGAGTATGGCCAGAGCCCAGACAGTGGAGGCCATGGAGGCCAAGAGCAGGCCCCTGCACTCTGGCCTGGGTGACAGAGTGGGACACAGACTCAAAATAATAATATCAACCACCAGCACCACCACAACCAGAGGCTAGGCTCAGGGGCTCAGCCTGGCATCCTGGCACTTTGGAAGCCAAGAAGATTGGAGGACCTGAGCCTGTGGGTGCAACACCATCTGCAC
>NW_007161494.1:0-881 GCF_000164805.1 Carlito syrichta | reverse complement strand
TTTCAGCACATTTGTGTTCCTCTAGATCTAGATGATAGCCTTTGTCAGTCATACAGTTGGCAAATTTTTTTTTCCAATCTGTGGGCTGTCTCCTGCTCTCTTGATGGTTTCTTTGGCTTTGCAGAAGCTTGTCGATTTGATGAGGTCCCACTTGTCTATCTTATCTCTTATGGCATGGTCACTTGGGGTTTTGACCAGGAATTAGTTGCCAGTTGCAATTTCCGTAAGGGTGTCTCCTGCACTTTCTAAGGTTCTTACAGTTTGAGGTTTTACATTTAGGTATTTGATCCATTTAGAATTGATTTTTGTGTATGGGGTTAGGTAGGGGTCTTGTTTTAATCTTCTCCATGTGGTCAGTCAGTTTTCCCAGCACCATTTACTGAATAGGTCCTCCTCTTCCCATTCATTGGTGATGGAGGCTTTGTCGAAGATGAGTTGGCTAAGAAATTGAGGTTTTGCTTCTGGAATCTCTATCCTGTTCCATTGGTCTATATGCCTATTCTTGTACCAATACCAGACTGTTTTGATAATTGTAGCATAGTAATAAAATTTAAAGTCTGGGAGTGTGAAATCTCCTGCTTTTTTTTCCTGAGGATTGTTTTAGTGATTTTTTTTTGTTGTTTATGTTTCCATATGAATTCCTGTATTGTCATTTTTCAGGTCTGAGAAGAATGCTGCTGGCAATTTAATGGGTATTGCATTAAATCTGTAAATTGCCTTGGGGAGGATGGACATCTTAACAAGGCTGATTCTTCCAATCCATGAACAAGGAATGTTTTTCCATTTTTTTGTGTCGTTTTGGATTTATTTGAGCAGTGTTTTGTAGTTCTAATTGCAAATGTCTTTCACATCTCTGGTTAGAAAGATGCCAAAGTATTTGG
>NW_007161493.1:0-782 GCF_000164805.1 Carlito syrichta | reverse complement strand
CAAATCAGTGTGTCTAAGGAATGGGTATACTGATCAGTCACATACTCATTCTTGAGGTAGGGAAAGTTGAACCATGCTGTTGACAGTTTTATCAGACAGTAAAAGGCATTTTCCCAAAGGAAAATTTTACAAAAGAGAGGGAAAGGATACTAGGATGGCAAAACAAAAGATGACCATTAAACTATTCTTTTCTGTTTAAAAATGAAGTGTCCATTTTTATTGATTTGAAAGAGCACTTTGCTATTAAGAATTTTAAACTTTGAAATGTACTACATGAACTTTGCTTGTTTATTCAGCTTGTCGCTTGTCTTTCCACTTTGTTCCTGGTGTTATTTTTTTGCCTCTTACAGAAATTTAAATTTTTTCTGTAAGTTCAGTGAGCTTTCTCAGAGCTGCCCCTGGAAGAGATTCTCACTCATGTCTCAGAGTCCTTCACCACCTCACCCTGCAGGCCTGGACAGCTACATATGCTAAGGCTTTGGTTTCTCACCTACCTCAAAGAAATTTCCAGGCAACGGTCAATTTCCTTATCTGAAAAAAAGGAATAAAAGTGCTGCCGGGGTATAAAGTTATATCGCAAAAGGTACTCATTTCCCTGGAAATGCATGCTAAAGTGTCAGGATATCTATAGTTTGTCTTGAATTGGTTTGAAATGGCTCATTTAAAAACTTAAAACATGAGAAAGAGGTGGATAGGGTAAATGGGTTAAAATGGGAGGTAAATGAGTGTTCGTTGTTCTAATATTTCTACTTTTCTTTGTTTGGGATTTGTTTTTCTATTTA
>NW_007161492.1:0-672 GCF_000164805.1 Carlito syrichta | reverse complement strand
CACTTTGTTCCTGGTGTTATTTTTATGCCTCTTACAGAAATTTAAATTTTTTCTGTAAGTTCAGTGAGCTTTCTCAGAGCTGCCCCTGGAAGAGATTCTCACTCATGTCTCAGAGTCCTTCACCACCTCACCCTGCAGGCCTGGACAGCTACATATGCTAAGGCTTTGGTTTCTCACCTACCTCAAAGAAATTTCCAGGCAACGGTCAATTTCCTTATCTGAAAAAAAGGAATAAAAGTGCTGCCGGGGTATAAAGTTATATCGCAAAAGGTACTCATTTCCCTGGAAATGCATGCTAAAGTGTCAGGATATCTATAGTTTGTCTTGAATTGGTTTGAAATGGCTCATTTAAAAACTTAAAACATGAGAAAGAGGTGGATAGGGTAAATGGGTTAAAATGGGAGGTAAATGAGTGTTCGTTGTTCTAATATTTCTACTTTTCTTTGTTTGGGATTTGTTTTTCTATTTAAAAAACGTTTTTTAATTTAAAAAAAAGGAGAGAGAGAGAGAGAAGAAGGAGCCCTGGAAAGGTGTGAAGCAAGATAACTCTTTACTGAACCTGTCCTCCTCTGTCAGTTCCACTGATAATCTGTCCCAGGGTCGGCTTAGGGGGTTGGGTTCCAGACACAATGCTATGGCCTATACCCTGCCGACATTGCCCCAGTAGAATCA
>NW_007161491.1:0-5286 GCF_000164805.1 Carlito syrichta | reverse complement strand
CCTCACAAATATTGTGGGCAGGTGCATATCAAGCACTTAGCATAGGGTCTGGAACATAGAAAGTGGTCAGTAAACACAAAAATATAAAATAGCTCATTGTTTTGTTGTTAGCTTCCTTATTCCAGTCTTCTGCCACCTTGTGGACATTACTCTGATGTTGTTGCAATCCGTGTGTTTTCCTTTCCCAATGTTCTGCCAGATGACAGTTCTGTTTCCTACCAGGAGGTAGAAAATAACTATTGAGATTTCATGAATGGGATAGCTGGGAAGAAAGTAGGTGCTGCTGTGAGATAAAGTGTGAGGATCACAGGAGACATCCAGCCAGGTCAAAACTGTTACATCAAGGTGGCATATGGAGCATGGACTTGGAACTGGAAATTTCTGGACTTCTATCTCTGCTCTCCTGTTTACTGTAGTGGTAAAACCTATTTCAGCAATTTAGTTAACCTCTCTCTTCTTCAGTGTATACATGGTTACTCATTAATCAATGTGACCCATAGGGTTGTGAGAATGTAGAGTCCAAATATAGAAAGTGCTTGCCACATCAGATGGGCTCCATGAGTGTTCACTCTTAGCTGTGTTGCTGTGTGGAGGCAGGAATGGTGACAGAGCTGGCATTGGAGATGTGGGCATCTGCTCGGTGTTTCTGCCCTGCTTCTCAGGTTTTGGCTCAAAAGTCAGGGAAGCCTTCCCTGATTAAAATCTATATTAAAATCTTAACTTTTTCCCCTTCTTTTTTTCTCTATGTAACAAATCATTATGTACTCACTCTGTGATTTACTTACTTGTGTATTAGCTATTTCTCTCTATCCATATGCATTTCACAAGGATAAGGACTATTTACTGTGTGTGGTGTTCAGTGGTAGACTCTTGATATCTGTAATAGTTTTAGGAACATATGAAGTTTTAGGTAAATGAACATACAGATGTTCATTTAGTATGATGAATGAAAAAGTAGAACCTAGATGAACTTTCTAAGGACCTAGAAGTCCCCTGCTCAGCTCAACTGGAAATAAAGGAACAGGTGGCAGGCAACCTCATGAACTTGGGCAGCCATTGTGGTTAGACATGGTAATGACAATGGCCAGGTCAGTTGCACAATATAAAACATTTGTGGAAAAGCTCTATTCCAGTAAGATTAAACAGGAGAGTTATGGAAGTGGGAAGAGTTTTTTGAGCTTGAGATTGTTTTGTTTTGTTTACATTAGTGACTCTGTTCTAGCCTGTGCAAGGCTTCTGCAAGATACTTGAGGCAATCAAATCCAGTGCCTGGGAGGGAGGTATGGGGATTATGGACCTCCTCAGCTCATGTCATTATGACTGGTGGTGAGTAGGACAGTGATTCTCTTTCAACAAACAGTGAACCCTAAAACTTTACAGAACTGGATCAACCAACTTATGAGACTTGAAGTAAGGAATTAGAATTCTCACTTGATTCCCAGGGTCTCTAAGTCAGAAATCTCAAATGCTTCTCTCTTGTTTTCCTGCTCTTGATATGGAAGCACAGACATTTAGAAAGGAGAAAGAAGATAAACAGATTTTTTTTCAAAAAGAAATGTGTTTTGTAGTTTCTTTCCTTTTTTTCTTTTTTTTTTGAGTTGGAGTCTCACTCTGTCACCCAGACTGGAGTGCAGTGGCCACTCCCAGCCACTGCAGCCTCGACATGCTGGGTTCCAGTGATCCTTCTGCCTCAGCCTTCCAAATAGCTGGAACTACAGGCGAGCGCTACCACGCCCGGCTAATTTTTTGATTATTGTAGAGATGAGGTCTCGCCAAGTCGCCTAGGCGGGTCTCGAACCCACGGGCTCAGGCAATTCACTCAACTCAGCCTCCCAAAGCGCGGGATTACAGGCTGAGCCACGGAACCCGGCTATTGTTTCTTTTTATAATAAAACCCTGATATACTAGACTAGAGCTCATTGAGGGCAAAGCTTATGTTTTGCTCACAATTATATTTTTAGTGCCTAGGGTATTACTAGCTACATAAGAGAATGAATGAATAAATAACTGAATAAGTATATGAGTTATGTTTATTTGGGGCTATATTAAATCTTCTGATATTATTAGTTTCTGTCTAACATAGGATTTCTCTACACAAGCTTGCTTTGTTCATAAAATATTCAGTGATAATTTGGAGTTATCTTTGGAAAGAGGCACATTTCAACTAAAATACACACAACAATAATGGATACAAACTAAAAATTTATGCTCTTCTGAGTTGAATTGGCAGACTTGAATTACCTCTGTGGGTGCTTAGATGTTGTAAGGGACCATGTTACACAAAGCCAAGGTACTGTGCTGCACCAAGCCATAGACATATAATTCCAATTTGCAAAGGTCCACTCAGATAATATGCGAACTGATCATGTTTGCCAGAAAAGCTGGACTCGGGACAGCAAGAATGGTATCAATATAGCTTGTCTGTGATGAGCTCCAAGCTGTGAGGCTCAGGATCAGACTGTGAGTAGATTTTCCAAATTGGAAGGTCTTTGGCTGACCCTGGAAACAGAGCTCAGTCCCCCTTGGTAACCAGCATCCATCTCAGGACCCAAGACGGGCTCTCAGATAATTTCTACAAACATGGTATGTGACGGGCTGCACTACAGACTCCAAATTTGGACACATGGTGCCAGTAGGGTTGTACAGTGATAGTAACATGCCAGAGTAGGGTCAGAGGGTCCATTGTGAACCCAAGAACATACACGTGTGATTTCTCATGATGCCTGAGCTGCTGAAATCCAGGGCACTTTGAACCTACATGAATAAACTTTTATTCTCACAATAACATCAAAGAAATAGCAAACATGCTAGTGTAACATATAAGAGAACTAGCAGGCTAATATTGTCTATGATGGGGGAGTTTGTATTTATTTCTCTAACACAGGACAAGCTTTAATTGATAGTTATATAAGAGGCGATGCTCAGGGGAATCCATTTCACCCCTAAAGTAATCCTGTTTCTTTCTCCCTGTTTTCCAGCATGGGTTACTGCATCCTTGTTGTGCATGGATTAAACAAGCTCTGCACATGGCTGAATAGCTGTGGGGCCACCACTCTGACCGTGTCCACTGTGCTGCTGCTGCTGCTTTTCTCTTGGAAAACTGAAACAATGAAATTATATTCAGGTAGGATACAATTTCAGGTAGGATTAAACAGATAAAAGTGAATCTCTTCCCATGTATTTCTTTGCTTACATACTTGTATTGTTTCTAAACAATTGAGGTAACAAGGGCCTGGTAGAATTTAGGAATCCAGAAAATTATCTTTTGTAAAGTTTTAAGTGAAAGATGTAATTTTATTTTGGGAGTTAGCTTTGAATTTTGTTTAATGACAGTACATAAAATTTAACGTGAGCTTGTTCTAAGTGATTTTATGAAAATAAGACTCCTGGGAAGGTGTTTAAGTCTGTGAATTCAGATAGAAATAGTATTTTTTTAAACAATTTTTATTACTCACGGTTTAGTTCCTTTATTTTTTTAAACATATTTTTATTTTAAAATTGTGGGTACAGTTAAGGGTTAGGTATAAAAATATGCAACGTTCAGGCACCCTTGTTTATAAGGGGTGTCCCCCTATCCCCAGACAGATATTGACTACTGTTAATCCCACCACCCTTGCCCTCCCTGTCCCCCCCATAGATTCCCACCATTGTCGATTTTTTACTTATAGTATTATGATAGATGCAATGGATTAGAGACCTAAATGTAAAAACTCAAACCATAAGAACCTTAGAAAATGCAGGACACACCCTTATGGAAATTTGAACTGGCATCCAATTCCTGAACAAAACCTGAAACGCACGGGCCATAAGATAGGCAAGTGGGACCTCATTAAACTGACAAGCTTCGGCAAAGCCAAAGAAACCATCAAGAGAGCAGGGAGACAGCCCACAAATTGGGAAAAGTATTTGCCAACTCCATGTCTGACAAAGGCCACTGCACTCCAGTCTGGGCGACAGAGTGCAACACCAACTCAAAAAAAGAAAGAAAGAAAGAAAGAAAAGTTCAATCTAACTAATCAAGGAGATGCAAATTAAAACTACACTGAGATACCACCTGCTCCAGTCAGAATGGCCATAATCAATAACTCAAAAAATAACAGACGCTGGAGAGGATGTGGTGAAAAAAGAAATAGTTTTAATGATGAGTTGGGCTGTAAAATCAGCTATAAAAAGAATGAAACAGGCCTAATTTCATTGTCAGTCAAGTGAATGGGAAAGGTGAGGTGCACAGCAAGGAAGAGAAATGGAGTACGTTTTTTCTAGACTGTTCTAGCATCTTAAGTTGTTGCCTATGATCTAGTTGCTGTATTTTGAACATTAATTTTGAATGAGGAAATGAAAGACTTTTTTCTTTAAATTTAATTTCCAGACAGGTTTTTCTCTGGTATACAAGCTGTTTCAGAATGTAACAGTGCCAATCTATAGCCCTGTTTGTTGTCAAGTATAAACATTCTTCGGGACTTCCACTCATGATGCTATGCTTCTGGAGCTTAGTCTGCCTCACTAATTATTTATTTACTATTACCATAGCATTCACATTGTCATAACCTTTCAGCGGGTACTGCAGGGAACTATTGTAAAGTTTTCTGTTTGAATTTTTTTTTTTTTGAGTTGGAATCTCACTCTGTCATCCAGACTGGAGTTCAGTGGCCGCTCCCAGCCACCACAGCCTCGACCTGCTGGGCTCTGGCGATCATTCCGCCTCAGCATACTGAGTAGCCGGAATTACAGGCCCCCCCGGCTGATTTTTTGATTTAGTGTAGAGATGAGGTCTCCCTGCCCAAGCAGGTCACGAAGTTTGAATTCTTTTTAATCAATATTTTTTATTATGATATTGTTGGGTACAGTTAAGGGTTAGGTATATAAATATGTTTCATTCAGGCATTCTTGTTGATAAGGTGTCTCCCTATCCCCAGACAGATATTTACTACCATTAATCCCATCTCCCTTCCTCTCCCCCCCTTAGTTTCCCACCACTGTCAGTCATTTTCTTATAGTATTACGTTGGATGTTCAAGGTCCACTATATGAGTGAGAACATGTGATACTCAGATCTTTGTTTCTGTGAGATCACTCAATATTACAGACTCTAGTTCCACCCAGGTTGCTGCAAAATTCATGATTTTGTTCTTCTTTATAGCTGCATAGTATTCCATCGTGTATATTCACCACATTTTTTTAAATCCAGTCCTCTTTTGATGGACAGCATGGTTTCTTCCAGGTTCTTACTATTGTGAACAATGCTGTGATAAACATATGTGTGCAGGTATCTTTTCATAGAGTGATT
>NW_007161490.1:0-843 GCF_000164805.1 Carlito syrichta | reverse complement strand
CAAATGCTGCGATAAACATATGTGTGCAGGTATCTTTTCATAGAGTGATTGAGTTCTCAGGATATATTCCCAGTAGGGGGATTACAGGGTCATATGGGAGGTTGATATTTAGAGCTTTAGGAATCGCCACACTGCTTTCCACAGAGGTAGCACTAGTTTACACTCCCACCAACAGTGTAGAAGTGTTCCCTTTTCGCCACACCCTCTCCAACAGCTGTTATTTTCTGAGTTATTGATAGTTGCCATTCTGACTGGAGTTAGATGGTATCTCAGTGTGGTTTTGATTTACATCTTCCTGATGATTAGTGAGGTTGAGCATTTCTTCATGTATCTGTTGGCTGCTCGGATGTCTTCCTTTGTTAAGTGTCTGTTCATATCTTTTGCCCACTTTATAATGAGGTTGTTTGTTTTTTTCTTTTCAGCACGTTTGAGTTACTTTTAGATCTAGGATGTTAGCCTTTGTCAGACCTGGTGTTGGCAAATACTTTTTCCCAGTTTGTAGGCTGTCTCCCTGCTCTCTTGATGGTTTCTTTGGCTTTTCAGAAGCTTGTTAGTTTAATAAAGTCCCACTTGTCTATCTTCTCTCTTATGAGCTGTGGGTTTTGGGTTTTGTTCAGGAATTGGATGCCAGTTCCGATTTCCATGAGGGTATGTCCTTCATTTTCTAAGGTTCTTATGGTTTGAGGTTTAACATTTAGGTCTCTGATTCATTTGGAGTTAATTTTTGTATATGGGGATAGGGAGGGGTCCTGTTTCAATCTTCTGCATGTGGTCAGCCAATTTTCCCAGCACCATTTACTGAATAGGTTCTCCTCTCCCCAGTGGTAGGTGGTGGAGGCTTAA
>NW_007161489.1:0-881 GCF_000164805.1 Carlito syrichta | reverse complement strand
TCAACTGCACATGGTGTGTTCAGAAGGCGACTGGTTTAGAGCCCGGAAAAATGGGATAGGGAGGAAAGCAATGTCCCTGGGTGAGGAATCTGTCCTGCCTTTCTTGAGGGAGGTCCTCATTGCTGAGTCAGAGAGTCAGCCTGCCTGGGGCACATTTCACATCTTGGAGAAGTGAACTGGCAGGAACCCAGGCAGGGAAACTTGGGAACTCCCACAGCAAAGCAGGGGCAGCCACTGGGGGGGTTGGGGTTGGAAGGTGCCAAGCTTGAGGAAACTACACATGTGGGGGGGGGCAGGGGGTAAAGACTGACAGCAGAAGGTTTGCAGGAGAATGAATTTCTTTCTTTCCTTCCTTCCGTCTCTCTTTCTTTCTTTCTTTCTTTCTTTCTTTCTTTCTTTCTTTCTTTCTTTCTTTCCTTTCTTCCCTCCTTCCTTCCTTCCTTACTACATTCCTACATTACTTTCTTTATTTCATTCTTTTCTTTCCTCTCTAGGTTACCTAAGCTGCTCTCAAGTCACCCAACTCGGGCCATCCTTTCCGCCTGGGCATGTCAAACTGCTGCTATCACAGGCTTTCCATTTGATGGTTTTTCTGGTCTCCTGCATGGTCTTGAACGCTGAACTAGAGGCGATCCTCCCCTCGGGGCCTGCCCTCACCCAAGGTTTTCTGGAATTTTCTTGGGTTGAAGGTGTGGGCTTGCTATGGTGTCCAGTCTGATCTGGAGCTCCTGGACTTCGGCCATCTCCCTGACTCGGCCTCCTGAGTCCCGAGGAGACAGTCGTGAATCGCCCAGTTGTCCCCATTCCCTGAAATTTTGATAGTCAAGCCCTTCCTTTTCCCCAAGGAAAACCCCCTAGGAGGAGTGAGTGGGTTCACCCTA
>NW_007161488.1:0-741 GCF_000164805.1 Carlito syrichta | reverse complement strand
TCAGGCTGGCTGGTGGCCTCGGACTCACAAAGCCCTGGGATGAGGATGCTGAGCTCCTGAACCTGGTCGCGATCTTCATGAAAAATGAACCAGAAAGCCTGGCACACCAGCCCATGCCTGAAATTCCAGGACTCTGGGAGGCCAAGGCAGGAGGATGGTTGGAGTTCAGGAGCCCAAGGCCTACCTAGGCCACACAGGGAGACCCCATCTCTGCACTCTTCCAAATAGGTGATCTGGTGTCAAGGTGCCTGTCTTCCCAGGCACTCCAAAGGCTGAGGGGGGTGGAGCACCAGAGCCTGCAATATCGAGACTGGTGGTGAATGCCGGTCATGTCCCAGGCCCCAGACTGGCCCACAGAGCCAGACCCTATCTCCAAAAACACCAGAATCCTACACAGAGTCTCAACAGCATGTGGTGTGTTCACAGATCGTCTGACATTAGAGTCTGGAAAAATGGGATTGGGGGGAAGAGGGATGAGTCCCTGGCCTTTCTTGGCAGAGGGTCCTCATTGCCAAGTCGGATGGTTGGCCAGCCAGGGGCACATTTCTCACCTAGGAGAGGAGGGCTGGTAGGAACCTGGGCAGGAAGTTTGGCAGTCATTGGGGGAAGGAAGGGCTGGAAGGTACCAAGCTTGGGATACCCTCACATGTGAGGTTGGTGGGCGGGGTGAAGGACTAAGGGGCAGAAGGTTTGCAGGAGAATGGATTTCTTTCATTTTTCTTTCTTTCTATCTTTTTTCTT
>NW_007161487.1:0-4410 GCF_000164805.1 Carlito syrichta | reverse complement strand
AATGGTACACCAAAATAACAAGTATAACAGAATGCTTAGACCTTCTTTTTAATACTATTGTCTAACAAAAAAAAGGAAGATAAAAATAACAAGAATTTTTGGAGAAATGGCTAATTCTAGGACTTGAATGGGAAACACACAAGATTAGCCTAGAACATGTTGTGGTACCAGAAAATAACAGTACTAAAAATAAGCAAAAAATTCCCACAATTATGCAGATGTGTCAAACAGAAACAGGAGCAAACTGAAAGAACTCCCAATGACCAGTGTTGTATGTAACAATTTGAGCAACAAAATAAAGTAATATTATAACCCAATGTGTAAAATAAGCATCTGTGATTCCATACTGGTATAAGCAAATCATTTAACATATGGTCATGTGCTACATAACAATATTTTGGTAGATGAAAGACCAATATACAATGGTTTTCCCATATAATTATAATACCATATTTCTACTGTAACTTTTATGGGTCCAGAAATGTTTTGATATACAAATACCATTGTGTTATCATTACCTAGATTATTTAGTATAATATCATACTTTACAGGCTTGAAACCTAGGAGTAATACATATATCCTATATCTTAGGTGTTCAGCCTGAGACTAGAAACTTAATAGTTGTATAGTAAACTATATCATCTAGGTTTGTGCAAGTATACTCTACAATGTTCATGCAATGGCAAAATTGCCTAACAATGTATTCCTTAGAATCTTTCCTAGTCATTAAGTGACACATGGTTGTCTATCAGCAAAAAAAAACAGGAAAATAATTCTGGAAGTTTATGTAAACAAAATTTCTCACTCTTTAAGTGTGGGCTTTGCATAGTGACTTCCTTCCAAACAATACAGAATGAGGAGGAGAAGGTTCAAACCCAGTACCTCAGCAAGCTATCAACATTAATATCAACAGTAATAAATCATGTTCATAGAATGTTCTCTTGATATGATCTGATGAGAATGGCATTTTACCTCTGCTGTCTCCTATCCCAAAACATATAAACACAGTTTTTTTTTCATGAGGAAAACATCACGCAAATTCCATTTGAGGGGGCATGCTACAAAGTACCTAACTGTTACTCCTCACATCTGTCAAGGTCATCAAAAACAAACTCTGAGAACCTCTCATAACCAAAAGGAGTCCAAGGAGATATGAAAACTAAATATAATGTGGTATCCTGAATAAAATTCTGCAACAGGAAAAGAACAATAGACAAAAACTCAAAAAAGTAAAATAAATTCTGAGCTTTTGTTAATGAAATCATATCGATATAGGTTAATTAGCTGTGACAAAAGTATCATGCTAATTAGTTAATAAGAGAAACTAGTATAGAGTATATAGAAACTGTATTATCTGTATATGTATGCAGAAACTCTGCACACGCATATTTGTTGCAGCTCTATTCACAATAGCAAATACATGGAACCAACCATGCTACCCATCAAAGTTGGACTGGATAAAAAAATGTAGTACTTATATACAACGGAATATTTTGCAGCCATAAAGAAGGACAGACATATGGACTTTGCAGCAACTTGGATGGATTTAGAGCCTATCATATACTCAGTGATCTATCACAAAAACCAAGAACAAAGTACCATATATTCTCACTCATAAGCAACCCTGAACAATTATTGTAATACTAAAAGAAAGGGATTGGCAGTAGTGAGAAACTGCCAGGGAGGGAAGTTGGGATTGGCAGTTGCAGGAAATTGCCAGGGGAGGGATGGGCACACCTCATCAAAAAGGGTACCTGTGTAATGAATATTTGTATACCTAACCCTGAATTGTAAATTTTACTCCACATTTTTTTTTTTGGAGTTGGAGTCTCACTATCGCCCAGACTGCAGTGCAGTGGCCGCTTCCAGCCACTGCAGCCTCGACCTGCTGGACTCTGGTGATCCTTCCGCCTCAGCCTTCCAAGTAGCTGGAACTACAGGTGCACGCTACCACGCCCAGCTAATTTTTTTGTATTTATTGTAGAGATGAGGTCTCGCCTGCCCAGGCGGGTCTTGAACCTGCGGGCTCAGGCATTTCACTCACCTCAGCCTCCCAAAGGCACGGGATTACAGGCTGAGCCACCGAGCCTGGCTGTACTCCACATTTTAAAAATAAAATTAAAAAATAAGTAATATAAAAACTCTTGAACACCTAGGCACAGAAGGAACACTTCTTTACATAGTAGGAGCTATCTACAATAAACCTACAGCCAACACACTGCAAAATGGATAGAAGTTGGAAGCATTTCTCCTGAAAATGAAAATGAGATAAGGTTGTCCACTCTCAACCCTCCTACTCCACATATTGTTAGAAGCCCTAGCTAGAACAATTAGGCAATAGAAGGAAATCAGAAGTATTCAATTAGGAAAAGAGGAAGTTAAGCTATCCCTCTTTGCTGATGATATTATCCTATACCTTGAAAACCCAAGGGCTTTGATCCATTTGGAGTTGATATTTGTGTATGGTGATAGGTGGAGTCCTGTTTTATTCTTCTGCATGTGGACAGCCAATTTCTCCAGCACCATTTACTGAATAGGTTCTCCTGTCCATATTGACTTTTGATGGAGGCTTTGTTGACGATGGATTGAGAAATTGAGGTTTTGCTTAAACAATCTCTATTCTGTTCCGTTGGTCTATATGCCTGTTCTTGTACCATTACCAGGCTATTTTGATTACTGTACCCTTATAATAAAGTTTAAGTTGTAGGAGTGCTAAACTTCCTGTTTTGTGTTTCATTTGCTGAGGATTGTTTGACTATTCATGGTCATTCACGTTTCCATAAGAAATTGTGTATTGTTGCTTCCAGGTCTGAGAAGAATAACTATGGTACATGTAATAGGTATTGCATTGAATCTGTAGATTGCCTTGGGTAGAATGGACATATCAACAATGCTGATTCTGCCAATCCATGAGCATTAAATATGTTTCCATCTGATTGTGTCTTCTTTGATTTATTTGAGCAGTGTTTTTTAGTTTTCTTTTTTTTAAATTTATTTATGTATTATAAAAATGTGGGGTGCAATTCAGGGTTAGATATACAAACATTGATCATGCAAGTACCCTTGTTGATGATGTATGCCCCTCCCTCCCCTAGCAGTTTCCCTCAACTGCCAGTCCCACTTCCCCTCCCCTGACAGTTTTTCACTACTGCCAATCACTTTCTTATAGCATTGTAATTGTTCAAGGTCACCTTATGAGTGAGAACATATGGAACTCAGTTCTTTGTTTCTGTGATAAATCACTGAGTATGATAGACTCCAAATCCATCCAATTTGGTACAAAGTCCATATTTTTTTCCTTCTTTAGGATGAAATCTACTTTGTCATGGTGGATATCAGAAGTTGGAGAATGCAGCTACAATAGTACTTAACCCTTTCTCCATTTAACCTGAAGATATTCAATATTACTATTCATTATTAAAATGTACATTACAATCATAATGATATGCACACTATACACCCATCAGAATCACTAAAAGTGAAAAATAAATGGTAACACTAGGTGTTTGTGATAATCTAGCCTATTAAGTCCTATTCCTCAGTTCTTGATACACTCCCACAATTAGCCCATGCAAAACTCATTTTGTCCTTATTGTGCTTGCATTTTTAGTTCCTATTGTGACCCCTTTGTAGACATAGAAAAGTGCATATGCTATACTTGAATTTTTATGTCTTTTTGTAAAGTATGTAGCATTTCTGTTTATGTTTAGTTTATCCAAATGTTCTGAGTTCTGGATCTCATTATATTGCATTTTTGTTTTTAAACTCAGCTGTCTGGAAAACAATCTACAAGTTTTTGAGGCTCCATCTAGTTTATTGTTTACTACTGCTATATTCCTAAGGATAAGAATCCTGTTGAAGTGTACAACATTAGGGAGTACTATTCACCTTATATTGTGTGTGATTTCTGTTTCCCCTAGAATTGTGCTATGTAGGGGTTCTGGGGGCCGTCCCCAGATTTTTGTAAACAGTTGTATGGTGAGGAGAATCTAATTTCTCCTGTTCTTCTCTGTCACCATAGAAAACACTCTGATGAATATTCTTGTATAGAGTTCTATGTGAGAATTTCTCTGGGACGTATATTCAGAAGTGGGATTGCCAGGTCATCAAATAAAAGGTTTACTTAATTTGCCTAGATATTCTCAGATTAGTTTCCCAAATATCTTCCCAGTTCATAAACTTCATTAGCCCAGCAAGTTAGAGTTATCTGTTTCCATTAATCCAATGAGGGGAAAGTGGTGCCTCATCATTTTTGCTTTTTACTTTGTATTTATCTGATAATTAATGCCTTGAAGAAAACCTTTGTATATTTTTAGCCATTTGAGTTTACCCTTCTGTAAAATGCCTGTTCACATCCTTTTACATTTTTCTCTTGGGTTTTCTGATTTTCTTGTTTATTCACAGGGTTTT
>NW_007161486.1:0-752 GCF_000164805.1 Carlito syrichta | reverse complement strand
CTAATTGGTCTTCCCTGGTTGGTAGTCTGGCCTTTTTCTCTTGTTGCCTTTAGGATTTTTTTCTTTTATAGCTACTTTGTTTAGGCGAATTATTATGTGTCTGGGAGTTGGTCTTCTCATTTGTTGTCTTGCAGGGGTTCTCTGAATCTCTTGTGTTTGGATTTTTTCATCCTTGATGAGATGAGGGAAGTTTTCTTGAATGATTTCATGAAATGTTTGTTCCAGTGGGCTTCTGTTTCTCTCTCTGCCTCAGGAAGCCCAATTACTCTTAGGTTTCATCTCTTGAAGTGATCATTCATCTCTTGCAGGTTTTGTTTTGTCTTTTTGAGCTTCTTTTCTATGCTTTTGACAGTTTGGGTTAGTTCTGTGTTTTGGTCTTCAAGCTCTGAGATTCTTCTACTTGGCTGATTCTGCTTTCCATGCTTATTAGTCTGTTATTCATTTCCATCACAGTATTCTTTACTACTGTCATTTCTGACATCATCTCCTTCCTATTTTCCTCTTGTCTCTCCTCAAGTTTTTAAGTCTCTCCATTAATGCCTTGATGTCTGGGTTTGTTGCATGTGACCAGTCATTCTGGGGGCTCTTCATTGTTTGTGTTCCAGAATGTGTTTTCGCAGGGTCTGATCTCCCAGGGGTCTGTGTGAGACCTATATTCTTCTTTTGTTTTTCTTCATTTGTGCGGTTTTTCTCCCTCCCTACTTTTTCCTTCCCTCCACGTCACCGTCTTCTTTAATTCTGTTAATCAGGGG
>NW_007161485.1:0-818 GCF_000164805.1 Carlito syrichta | reverse complement strand
CACAGACTCAAAGTAAGAGGATGGGAAACAAACTTTCAGGTGAACGGAATACAAAAGAAAGGAGGAGTAGCGATCTTAATTTCAGACAAAATACCCTTCAAGTTATTAAAAATCAAAAAAGATACAGAAGGCCACTACATAATGATAAAATGCTCAATCCATCAACAAGAAATATCTATCCTAAACATATATGCACCCAACATAGGTGCGCCAACTTTCATAAAGCAACTTCTTGGAAAACTAAAGAAAGATATTGACTCTACCACTATCATAATTGGGGACTTTAATACCCCACTCACAAACCTAGACAGATCATCAGGACAAAAAATCAGCAAGAAGATCCGGAACCTCAATGTGACTTTGGACCAAATGGACTTAATTGATACCTACAGAACACTCCATCCAAAGACCACAGAATACACATTCTACTCATCACCACATGGAACATATTCTAAGATCGACCACATACTCGGCAATAAATCAAGCATAAGCAAATTTAAAAGGACTGAAATTCTACCAAACACCTTCTCGGACCACAGTGGAATAAAAATAAACATTGACACCAACAAAGTCCCCCCAAAACCCACAAAGACATGGACACTAAACAGCATGATGCTAAACAACTCCTGTGTCAACGACGAAATCAAAACAGGGATCAAAAGATACCTGTAAACAAATGAAAATGAAGAAACATCTAACCAAAATCTCTGGGATGCCCTGAAAGCTGTAGTAGAGAGGAATTTATATCCCTACAACACACATGAGAAATGGAAGAACAGAAATTCACAACCTAACAAGCCACCTAAAGAAACTGGAAA
>NW_007161484.1:0-775 GCF_000164805.1 Carlito syrichta | reverse complement strand
CAGCGATCTTAATTTCAGACAAAATACCCTTCAAGCTATTAAAAATCAAAAAAGATACAGAAGGCCACTACATAATGTTAAAAGGCTCAATCCATCAACAAGAAATATCTATCCTAAACATATATGCACCGAACATAGGTGTGCCAACTTTCATAAAGCAACTTCTTGGAAAACTAAAGAAAGATATTGACTCTACCACTATCATAACTGGGGACTTTAATACCCCACTCACAAACCTAGACAGATCATCAGGACAAAAAATCAGCAAGGAGATCCGGAACCTCAGTGTGACTTTGGACCAAGTGGACTTAATTGATACCTACAGAACACTCCATCCAAAGACCACAGAATACACATTCTACTCATCACCACATGGAACATATTCTAAGATTGACCACATACTCGGCCATAAATCAAGCATAAGCAAATTTAAAAGGACCGAAATTCTACCAAACACCTTGTCGGACCACAGTGGAATAAAAATAAACATTGACACCAACAAAGTCCCCCCAAAACCCACAAAGACATGGACACTAAACAGCATGATGCTAAACAACTCCTGATCAACGATGAAATCAAAACAGGGATCAAAAGATACCTGGAAACAAATGAAAATGAAGAAACATCTTACCAGAATCTCTGGGATGCCCTGAAAGCTGTAGTAGAGAGGAATTTATATCCCTACAAACACACATGAGAAATGGAAGGACAGAAATTCACACCTACAAGCCACCTAAAGAGCTGGAAAAGCAGACCACAAAACCCTAATTTCAGC
>NW_007161483.1:0-4216 GCF_000164805.1 Carlito syrichta | reverse complement strand
CATGCTGATCTCGATAGAAGAGAAGAGATAGAAGCATCACACACCTTGATGAAGATAATTTTCAAAACTAAGAATACAAAAAGGTACCTCAGAGCAATAAAGACTCTGTTTAAAAAAGTCTACATCTGACATCATAATTAATAGTAAAAAGTGAAAAATGTTTGCATGAAGATTAGGAAAAGACAACTAAGCCTGCTCTCCAAATTATATTCATCATAGTGTTGAAAATTCTAACCTAAGCAATTAGAGAACAAAGAAATATAAAGTAGATGCATATAAGAAAAAAAGAAGCAAGTTTGTTTCTGTTTGGAGATGGCACAGTCATATATACGTATATATAAAACCAAACAGGTTCCATCCCCAAAATGGTGGTATTGATAAATGAATTCAGGAAAATTACAAAATAATTTTAAAACATACAAAAATCAGACGTGTTTCTCTATGCCAAACACAATTTGAAAATGATATTAAGGAAACAATTCCATCTCAATAAGACTAACAAGAATAAAATATTCAAAAATAAATTCAAGTAAGGAAGTCAAAGACTTACACAATGAAAACTACAAAATATTGAAGACACAAAAAATTAGAAGGACATCTAGTTTATGGATTGGAAGTCTCAATATTGTTAAAATGTCCATACCACCCAAAGCAACCTAAATGTTTAATGTAATCTCTAGCAAAGCCCAGGAGGCATTTTTTTTTACAGAAATGAATAAAATAAATCTACATAGAGAACAGATGAACATGAATGCCAAAACAATCTTGAGAAAAAATAACCAAGCTGGAGACATCACACTTCCTGTTTTCAAAATATATTGCAAAGCTACAGTAAATAAAATGGCATGAGCATAGATACATGCAACTATATCAGTGAGAAATTAATCTATGCAAGTGTGGTCAGCTGATCATCATAAGGATGTTAAGGATACAGTAAAGAAACACAGCTTTTTTTCAAATGGTGTTGAAAAGACTGTATGTCCAAAAATATATGAATAATATTGAACCCTTATCCTACAATATCTAACAATAGACGAGATATAGAAACTATGTAAATGTCCATCAAAAGATAAATGAAGAAAGAATAACAGAAAGGGAAACAGAAACAGCAACAACAGCGGCAACAACAGAGGGAATGTCCTCCCCCAAATATGCAATAAAGTGGCAAATATAACCATCAACATACCAGCAATTACATGTAAATAACCGCAATGCACCAAATAAAAGACAGTTTGTAAAACATAGTTTTAAACACTGAGTTTATAACTACAGTTTAAAAATCAAAACAAAATGCTGCTCAATTACACAATGTTTATAAGAAAACCACTTGAAACATGACTTAGGTAAGTTAACAGTAAAAGGGTCGATTAAGAAATATTATGACAACATTTCCTAAAAACTTAAAAAGCAAAAATAGTTATTTTAATATCAGATAAATTGACATCAAAGCCAAGAAAATTACTAGGCATGTACCAGGAGAACCCTATAACCATTCAAGAAATTGAATTTATAATTTTAAAATTTCTGAAACATAAATCCCCTGGCCCATTGCTTAATGAGAGATTTTGCTAAGCATTTCAAGAACAATTGACATCAATTTTACACAATGCGTTCCAAAAAACAAAATAGAAAGGAGACGTCTGATCTAATTTTTTTAAATCGGAATAAAAGTAAGGAAAAAAATTTTTTAAAGAAAGAAGGAAAGAATGAGGAGAAAGGAAAAAGAAAGAAAAATATACAACAATTTTTTGGTGTGAATTTAAATGAGGATCTTCAACAAATGTAGTACATTTACTCCAGCAATATATAAAGGAAATTATACATTAAAATTAAGAGGAATTTATTCCTAATAACAAGTCTGGATCAATATGTTAAAACTATTCAATGCAACTCCCCATATTAACAGGCTAAGAAAAAAATAATACCAACAATAGATGTAGAAAAAGCATTGGATGTAATTCAACATCCATTCATCATAAAATCTCTAAGAGAAATAGGAATATAGAACTATCTCTATATAAAACCTCCATAAAACCAGAAATTAATATTATATTTATTTGTGAAAGACCAAATGCTTTTGAGACTAGGAACTAGATATGATTGTCCATACTTACCATGCTTATTATATGTACAACAGTAGAAAAATGGAGACATAAGAAACACTTGGAAATAAAAAAATACAATGTTTAGTAAATTGTAAGAGATTTACTATAAAAGGGGCATTATGTAAATTGAGGAAAGATTCAAAAAATTGCCCCAACTGAGAAAAACAGTCACATGTTATTAGAAAAATCAACAATACTTTAAGGAACTAGAAGAAAAGCATAACATGAATTTCATTAGCATCCAGAAAAGAAAAGATATTGGTACAGGAAAAGTAATTTGAGGACATAGTAGTTCAAATAAAGGCAAAGATATCAATTTAGAGATTCAAGAAGCAAACACAAATTGGATAAACACAAATCTATATCAACACATATTTTTAAAAACTGCTGAATATTAAGGTGGAGAAAAAATACTCATTCCACTTTCAACAAGTGTATGTAGAAAAACAAAGATTTGAATTACTGCAGTTTTCTTATCAGAAACCACAATGACAGATAACAGTGGCATATCTTTAAAGTGCAGACATGTGCTTCATAATGATGTTTTGGTAACATCAGACTGTATACGTGACAGTGGTCCTATAAGATTATGTTGTAGCGGAAACATTTTTATTGCTTAGTGACATCGTAGATGTTGTGAAGTCATAGCACACATATTACTCCCATGTTTGTAATGATACCAGTGGGAAGAAATGTACAGCACTGCCAGGTATTTAAAAGTACAGGAGATATAATTATGTGTATTACATAATGCTTGATGCTGACTGTAAATGAATATGTAAATGGTTTATGTATTTACTGTACAATAGTGTTTGGAACCATTTTGAAATGCACTCCGCCTACTGACCTAACACAAATTGCCTTTAAAACTGCCTTAGCAGGTTCTTCAAGAAGTAGGGTCCAGAAAAAGCACCCATATCACAGAAGACAACACTTCCATGTGTGTTAATTGCCAGTGAAGAACATTCAGTGGGACAAGACACAGTGGGAGAAGATAGTGATATTGGTTATCCTAACCCTTTGTATGCCTAGGATAGTGTGTGTGTTTGAGTCTTAATTTTGAATGAAAAGTTTTAAAAGTAAAAAAAAGATTTTAAATTTAGAAAAGCTTATAGATTAGGGATATAATGAAAGAAAATGCTTTTCTGCAACTGTATAATGTGTGGTTAAGCTAAGTCCTATTTGGAGAGTTAAAAAATAATTAAGTAAAAACTAGCACTAAGCTAAAGTTTACTTATTCCTGAAGAAAGAATAGTATTTTTTCTAAGTTTAGTGTAGCCGTGGTGTGCAGTGTTATAAAGTCTCCAGTGGTGTACTATAATATCCTAGGCCTTCATTTTCTTTGTTGACTCACTTACCAGAACTCATCCCAGAGCACTTTCCAGTCTTGAAAGCTTCATTCCTAGTAAGTATTCTACTCTAGTGTATCATTTTAAATATTCTATAACATATTTTTATTACACCTTTTCTATGTTCAAGTATGTTTAGATACATAAATACTTGGTATTGTGTTACCATGGCTCAGGACAGTAACATACTGTCCAAGTTTGTAACCTAGACCAATAGCCTGAACCACATAACCTGGTTATGTGGGAGGTTCTGATATCCAGGTTTGTGCAAGTACACTTTATGATGTTGCACAATGATGAAATCACCCAACCATGCATTTCCCAGAAGGTATCATTGTGATTAAGCTACACAAAACTATACTTAAATTGGAATACTTCCATCTATGCATTGTAAATGCAGTAAAAATATCTTTCAGAGCCGGGCTCGGTGGCTCAGCCTGTAATCCCACGCCTTTGGGAGGCTGAGGTAAGTGGATTGCCTGAGTCCGCGGGTTCGAGACCTGCCTGGGCAGCGAGACCTCATCTCTACAATAACTCAAAAAATCAGCTGGTCGTGGTTGCGCATGCCTGTAGTTCCGGCACTTGGAAGGCTGAGGCGGAAGGATCGCCGGAGCCCAGTGGGTCGAGGCTGCTGTGGCCGGGAGCGGCCACTGCACTCCAGTCTGGGCGACAGAGTGAGACTCCGACTCAAAATATATATATATATATCTTTCAGCATTGACATTTAATTAAGCATTTTTCAGTGAGGGAAACCTAAGAGAT
>NW_007161482.1:0-10437 GCF_000164805.1 Carlito syrichta | reverse complement strand
CAGAAACAAAGATCTGAGTATCACATGTTCTAACTCATATAGTGGACCTTGAGCATCTATCATAATACTTTAAGAAAAGAATTGACAGTGGTGGGAAACTATGGGGGGAGGATGGAGGGGAAGGGAGGTGGGATTAATGGTAGTAAATATCTGTCTCAGGACAGGGAGACACCCCTTATCAACAGGGGTGCCTAAATGAAACATATTTGTATACCTAACCCTTAACTGTACCCCACAACACCAAAATAAAAAATATTGATTAACAAAAAAGAAAAAAAAATTAGTCAAGGACTAAAATGGCTTCACTGGAGTATTGTACCAAACATTTAAGAAATAAATGCAAATGTTATCAATTTCTTCCAAAAATTAAAGAAATGGACTACTTCCAAATGCATGTTATGGGACTAGCAGGACACAGATATCAAGCCCAGACAAAGGTAACAAAATTACAGACCACTATGCTGGAATTTAGATATAAAAGTCCTCAACAAAATGTCAGCAAACTGAATCCAGTAGCACATTAAAAGCATCCATAACCAATTGGAATTTACCTCTAATATGCAAAAATATTTCAACTATGCAAATCAGTTATATGATTCACAATATGAACCTTTTTTTTTTTTTTTTTTTTGAGTTGGAGTCTCACTCTGTTGCCCAGACTGGAGTGCAGTGGCCTCTCCCGGCTACTGCAGCCTTGACCTGCTGAGCTCCGGCGATCCTTCTGCCCTCAGCCTTCCGAGTAGGTAGAACTACAGGTGCCCACTACCACGCCCGGCTAATTTTTTTATTTTGTTAATTTATTGTAGAAATGAGGTCTTGCCAAGTTGCCCAGGTGGGTCTCGAACCCGCGGGCTCAGTCAATTCACTCACTTCGACCTCCCAAAGTGCGGGATTACAGGCTGAGCCAGTCTATATGAACCTATTTAAAGTGACATGCTGATCTCAATAGAAGAGAAGAGATAGAAGCATCACACACCTTGATGAAGATAATTTTCAAAACTAAGAATACAAAAAGGTACCTCAGAGCAATAAAGACTCTGTTTTAAAAAGTTTACATCTGACATCATAATTAATAGTAAAAAGTGAAAAATGTTTGCATGAAGATTAGGAAAAGACAACTAAGCCTGCTCTCCAAATTATATTCATCATAGTGTTGAAAATTCTAACCTAAGCAATTAGAGAACAAAGAAATATAAAGTAGATGCATATAAGAAAAAAAGAAGCAAGTTTGTTTCTGTTTGGAGATGGCACAGTCACATATACGTATATATAAAACCAAACAGGTTCGATCCCCAAAATGGTAGTATTGATAAGTGAATTCAGGAAAATTACAAAATAATTTTAAAACATACAAAAATCAGACGTGTTTCTCTATGCCAAACACAATTTGAAAATGATATTAAGGAAACAATTCCATCTCAATAAGACTAACAAGAATAAAATATTCAAAAATAAAAATCAAGTAAGGAAGTCAAAGACTTACACAATGAAAACTACAAAATATTGAAGACACAAAAAATTAGAAGGACATCTAGTTTATGGATTGGAAGTCTCAATATTGTTAAAATGTCCATACCACCCAAAGCAACCTAAATGTTTAATGTAATCTCTAGCAAAGCCCAGGAGGCACTTTTTTTTACAGAAATGAATAAAATAAATCTACATAGAGAACAGATGAACATGAATGCCAAAACAATCTTGAGAAAAAATAACCAAGCTGGAGACATCACACTTCCTGTTTTCAAAATATATTGCAAAGCTACAGTAAATAAAATGGCATGAGCATAGATACATGCAACTATATCAGTGAGAAATTAATCTATGCAAGTGTGGTCAGCTGATCATCATAAGGATGTTAAGGATACAGTAAAGAAACCCAACTTTTTTTCAAATGGTGTTGAAAAGACTGTATGTCCAAAAATATATGAATAATATTGAACCCTTATCCTACAATATCTAACAATAGACGAGATATAGAAACTATATAAATGTCCATCAAAAGATAAATGAAGAAAGAATAACAGAAAGGGAAACAGAAACAGCAACAACAGCGGCAACAACAGAGGGAATGTCCTCCCCCAAATATGCAATAAAGTGGCAAATATAACCATCAACATACCAGCAATTACATGTAAATAACCGCAATGCACCAAATAAAAGACAGTTTGTAAAACATAGTTTTAAACACTGAGTTTATAACTACAGTTTAAAAATCAAAACAAAATGCTGCTCAATTACACAATGTTTATAAGAAAACCACTTGAAACATGACTTAGGTAAGTTAACAGTAAAAGGGTCGATTAAGAAATATTATGACAACATTTCCTAAAAACTTAAAAAGCAAAAATAGTTATTTTAATATCAGATAAATTGACATCAAAGCCAAGAAAATTACTAGGCATGTACCAGGAGAACCCTATAACCATTCAAGAAATTGAATTTATAATTTTAAAATTTCTGAACATAAATCCCCTGGCCCATTGCTTAATGAGAGATTTTGCTAAGCATTTCAAGAACAATTGACATCAATTTTACACAATGCGTTCCAAAAAACAAAATAGAAAGGAGACGTCTGATCTAATTTTTTTAAATCGGAATAAAAGTAAGGAAAAAAATTTTTTAAAGAAAGAAGGAAAGAATGAGGAGAAAGGAAAAAGAAAGAAAAATATACAACAATTTTTTGGTGTGAATTTAAATGAGGATCTTCAACAAATGTAGTACATTTACTCCAGCAATATATAAAGGAAATTATACATTAAAATTAAGAGGAATTTATTCCTAATAACAAGTCTGGATCAATATGTTAAAACTATTCAATGCAACTCCCCATATTAACAGGCTAAGAAAAAAATAATACCAACAATAGATGTAGAAAAAGCATTGGATGTAATTCAACATCCATTCATCATAAAATCTCTAAGAGAAATAGGAATATAGAACTATCTCTATATAAAACCTCCATAAAACCAGAAATTAATATTATATTTATTTGTGAAAGACCAAATGCTTTTGAGACTAGGAACTAGATATGATTGTCCATACTTACCATGCTTATTATATGTACAACAGTAGAAAAATGGAGACATAAGAAACACTTGGAAATAAAAAAATACAATGTTTAGTAAATTGTAAGAGATTTACTATAAAAGGGGCATTATGTAAATTGAGGAAAGATTCAAAAAATTGCCCCAACTGAGAAAAACAGTCACATGTTATTAGAAAAATCAACAATACTTTAAGGAACTAGAAGAAAAGCATAACATGAATTTCATTAGCATCCAGAAAAGAAAAGATATTGGTACAGGAAAAGTAATTTGAGGACATAGTAGTTCAAATAAAGGCAAAGATATCAATTTAGAGATTCAAGAAGCAAACACAAATTGGATAAACACAAATCTATATCAACACATATTTTTAAAAACTGTTGAATATTAAGGTGGAGAAAAAATACTCATTCCACTTTCAACAAGTGTATGTAGAAAAACAAAGATTTGAATTACTGCAGTTTTCTTATCAGAAACCACAATGACAGATAACAGTGGCATATCTTTAAAGTGCAGACATGTGCTTCATAATGATGTTTTGGTAACATCAGACTGTATACGTGACAGTGGTCCTATAAGATTATGTTGTAGCGGAAACATTTTTATTGCTTAGTGACATCGTAGATGTTGTGAAGTCATAGCACACATATTACTCCCATGTTTGTAATGATACCAGTGGGAAGAAATGTACAGCACTGCCAGGTATTTAAAAGTACAGGAGATATAATTATGTGTATTACATAATGCTTGATGCTGACTGTAAATGAATATGTAAATGGTTTATGTATTTACTGTACAATAGTGTTTGGAACCATTTTGAAATGCACTCCGCCTACTGACCTAACACAAATTGCCTTTAAAACTGCCTTAGCAGGTTCTTCAAGAAGTAGGGTCCAGAAAAAGCACCCATATCACAGAAGACAACACTTCCATGTGTGTTAATTGCCAGTGAAGAACATTCAGTGGGACAAGACACAGTGGGAGAAGATAGTGATATTGGTTATCCTAACCCTTTGTATGCCTAGGATAGTGTGTGTGTTTGAGTCTTAATTTTGAATGAAAAGTTTTAAAAGTAAAAAAAAGATTTTAAATTTAGAAAAGCTTATAGATTAGGGATATAATGAAAGAAAATGCTTTTCTGCAACTGTATAATGTGTGGTTAAGCTAAGTCCTATTTGGAGAGTTAAAAAATAATTAAGTAAAAACTAGCACTAAGCTAAAGTTTACTTATTCCTGAAGAAAGAATAGTATTTTTTCTAAGTTTAGTGTAGCCGTGGTGTGCAGTGTTATAAAGTCTCCAGTGGTGTACTATAATATCCTAGGCCTTCATTTTCTTTGTTGACTCACTTACAGACTCATCCAGAGCAACTTCCAGTCCTGAAAGCTTCATTCCTAGTAAGTATTCTACTCATAGTGTATCATTTTAAATATTCTATAACATATTTTTATTACACCTTTTCTATGATCAAGTATGTTTAGATACATAAATACTTGGTATTGTGTTACCATGGCTCAGGACAGTAACATACTGTCCAAGTTTGTAACCTAGACCAATAGCCTGAACCACATAACCTGGTTATGTGGGAGGTTCTGATATCCAGGTTTGTGCAAGTACACTTTATGATGTTGCACAATGATGAAATCACCTAACCATGCATTTCCCAGAAGGTATCGCTGTGATTAAGTTACACAAAACTATACTTAAATTGGAATACTTCCATCTATGCATTGTAAATACAGTAAAAATATCTTTCAGAGCCGGGCTCGGTGGCTCAGCCTGTAATCCCGCGCCTTTGGGAGGCTGAGGTGAGTGGATTGCCCGAGTCCGCGGGTTCGAGACCTGCCTGGGCAGCAAGACCTCATCTCTACAATAACTCAAAAAAATCAGCTGGTCGTGGTTGCGCATGCCTGTAGTAACGGCACTTGGAAGGCTGAGGCGGAAGGATCGCTGGAGCCCAGTGGGTCGAGGCTGCGGTGGCCGGGAGCAGCCACTGCACTCCAGTCTGGGCGACAGAGTGAGACTCCGACTCAAAAAAAATATATATATATCTTTCAGCATTGACATTTAATTAAGCATTTTTCAGTGAGGGAAACCTAAGAGATCTGGTTGCCCACAGAGCGGCTCTTGCAAAGAAAAAGTGACAGAGAGGGAAGCTAGCAATGAAGAAAGAGTAATGGAAATGGTCAGTATCTTGGTGAATATATACTAGATTCATTTCATTCTCTTAAGTTTTAAGAAATATGCATGCTTGAAAATGCAAAAATTGCTAAGTTCCCTGTGTGAGGAGACATACAGTGTATACAGATAAGATACACAAATCAACTCTAACAAAATTGAAGTAGGATTTGAGGATTAATTTGAAAAGATAAAATAACATGACTTCTATAAAGACTGTGAGAAGATACATATAACTTTTATATCTATCAAGATATAGAAAGATGAAGATATATAGATTGACTATAATATGTATAGTATATATTTATATGTCTATATCTGTATATATGCATATATGAGAGGAGACCCCCCCAAAATACTGGAATTTTGTTTTGAAGGGTGGGCCCCATAGCACATTCAGAATGTTTCCTCTGGATCAAATGGTCAAAGTTATTATCTGGAATCTTGAGAAGTTTACATCTGATATGTAGAATAAACATCCTGATCGTGGCAAATAAGTATTATTCTTTCACCATGACAATGCACCTGCCAACACCGTGCTGAGTATTCAGAAGTTTTTGATAAAAAAGGGCTCGATCCCATGCCCCACCTTCTCTTTTCATCTGCTGTCACATTGAGCATCTAGTTTGGGTTTCCTGAATGAAAAAGTCCTCTAAGGCAAATGTTTCAGCAATGTGAAAGTGGTCAAAAACAAAATTGGCAGAAGTATTAAAAGGCATGAAAACTCAGGAATGCAAAAATTATTTTAGCAGTGAAAAAAAATCTTGATAGCTGTATTGCATTAAAAGGAGAGTACTTGAAGTTTAAACATGTAAGAATATATTGACAATTTTTTTGTAATAAATTTCAGTTTTTTGGTCCCCTTTTATATGTACTTATATTAATGTTCAGAGCAATACTAAAATATAACACAGAGAAATACAGCCAATTTTCCAATGGAGAAATTAAAATGAGCTACTAAAACCCTTTCAAAGTTTTTAAAAGAAAGGAAAGAAGAACAAAGGAACAAAAATTAATGAAGGCAAACAGAATCATAAATGAACAATATACCTAAATTCAAATCTGTCAGTAATTATATTAATGTAGATCACTTAAGCACATCAATTAAAAGACAGAATTTTTCAGATTAAATTTTCAAAAAAGAACTAGTTCTAGTCTAATCAAAAATACAATTTATATTTAATATAAATAGGTTAAAGTATGGGAAATTATGTGTCATGCAAACATGCTTAGTCTGTTCAGGCTACTGTAACAAAAACATTATAAACTGAAGGGCATATGAAAAACAAAAGCTTGTTTCTCATGGTTCCAGAAACTGGGACGTACTATACCCAGATGACACAGATTCTGTGTCTGGTGAGAGTTTGTTCCTCATATATGGCAGCTTCTCCCTGCAACTTCGTATGTTGCTTCTCATACAATTTTCCCCTTACCCACGGTTTCAGTTTTATGTTGCATACCATTTTGAGTAATGTGTAGAACTCTTCATCTGGGGATTTAATTCATCCCTGTGTCCAGAATCCCCACGTTGTCCATGCTGGCCACTCATTAGTGGTTTAGTAGTCATCTATTTTATCATTTAAACTGTCATGTTATTGTAATGCTTGTGTTCCCATGATACTTTTAAATTTTGTCCTGTACCTAAAGTGCAAGAAGAGTGAAGCTAGCAATTTAGATATGCCAAAGAAGAGTTGTGAAGTGCTTCCTTTTAAGTGGAAAAATGAAAGTTTTGGACTTAAAGTGAAAAAAAAAATGTATACGGAGGTTGCCAAAACCAAGGTAAGAACAAGCCTTGTATCTGTGAAACTGTGGAGATGTCAAAAGTATTTTGGCCAGGTTTGCTGTTGCTACTTGGGCTATGAAAGGTGATATAGGGCTCAGCACTATCTATGGTTCCAAACAATTGCTGAGGGTCTTGGAACATATTCTCTGTAGACAAGTGGAGAATACCTGGTGGAAGGGTGAACAACGAATTTCTTCTGGCTGTATAACAGATTATACCAGAGGAGAATATAGCATGTCAGCAATGATGGAAGAGCAATAGAAATGGGCAGTATTTGGGCAGATATATACTGGATAATATTTTTTCCACTTAAAACTTTAAAAAGTATGTAAATGTAAACAGCACAACTGGTAACACTGTCTGTCTGTGAAGGGAGATTTTCCTCCCTTGGAGCTTTTTTTTAGACACTGATGCCATTCAGGAAGGTGCTAAAAGGCCCAGCCTCTTAATACTATCACATTGGATTTTAATTTTAACTTAAAGAATTATAGGGGACACACATTCAGACCAGAGAATTTTCCTCCTGATTCCACCAAATTGTTGCCCTTCTCCCATGTAAAATACATACACTTTATCCCAATAGTCCCAAATGTCTTCACTTGTTTCTGCATTAACTTTACATTGAAGCCCAAGGTCTCATCTAAATCAGATGAGTCAGACTCATAGTAGAATTCCTCCTGAGACAAATGGCTCTCCAGCTGTGAACCTGTAATATCGAACATGTTATGTGCTTCCAAAATTCAATGGTGGGACAGGAATAAAAGAAACACTCCTATTCCAAAAATTGGGAAAATGGAAAGAAGGAAGGAGTGGCAGATCCTGAGCAAATTTAAAATGCAACTGGGAAAACAACATGAAATCTTAAAGAATTTAGAATAACATTCCCTGACTCAATGGTTTTCATTCTAGACACACTGGGTGGTGGTTAATCCCCTGAGTTCTGGGAAGCCATGTCTTCATGTCTTTGGACAGGTTTCCTGTGGAGGCTCTGAGGGAGAATCTGTTCCTTGCTTCTTTCCCAGCTTCCAGTGTTTGCCCACAATCATTGGTGTTTCTTGACTGGTAGACACACATCTCTAGTCTCTGCCATTGTCTTCACATGCCCATCTCTCTACATGTCTGTCTGTGCCTTCACATTTCTCTCCTCTGTGACTATCTCTATACCCAGATCTTCCTCTTTTTTTAAGGACACCAGCCATTGGTTAGGGTCCGTTGTAGTAGCCCAGTGTGACTCATCTTAATTTCATTACATCTGACATGACCGAATTTCAAAGGAAAAAAAACAATTTACATTTATAGGTTCTGGCTCTTAGGATTTGAGCATTTCTTTCGAGATGAGACAGTTCTACTCATCCTAGAGAGAAACTGAATGGAATAAAAACAATGTTCACTGCAGTCTAGGAACAATACACCCAGGTTTTGTCTTCAAATTTTCTACTAATTCTTTGTAACCAATAGAATTTCTGTACACTTTTTTAGGTTTTGGTGCCATTGTCTGTAAAAAGTAAGAATGTGGACCACATAATTTCAAGGGTTATTTTAATAAACTTCTGAGATTCTTTAACAGAATGTTATTGTCAATTCTCTATCAGACTGTTAGAAATTTTAAAAATATAAATACATTGAAATAAATGTATTCAACTTTAGTTATACTTAAAATTTTAGAACAATTTTCAAGTTAATTATGTTTGAATAGAGTTTAAATATCACTAGTCATTATACAGTTTCATCATATTGTAGTCATCTATTCAATTACACCAGCTACTAAAGCAAATATATAGCTGTTATATAATACCACGAGTTTTTTTTCTTTAAATATTTCACATAAAATAGTCACAGATACATTAATTCTTTAGAGTTGCTTTCAAGCAGATTCTTATTTTAATCACCTGTCTCAGATGATCTGATAAATCTAGTAAAGGACAAAAATGTTTATCTATTTTGTAAAAGAACCTAAATCCCATTTATATATTATTGCTGCCTGTAGAGTACAGTCAGCATTTTTAATTGTTGTTGCTCCTATTCTCTTTTTGTTGTCAGAGAATTGATACAATGCATTCAAGAATTTTGTGATAATTTTTCTCCCCCACTCATTATATGTCCTTTGGCTCTACTGTTTCACTCATGTAATTTTTGAAAACCAATTGAATTGCTTTGATAATTTTTATAATTTTAACAGTGCCTCAGTTACAGTACTTTTCAAGCACTATTGCTGGCTTTTTTATGTAAAATAAAAAGTAGGCATGTATTATATATAGGCTGTAAATTCTGTCCATAAGCTGTCTTAAATTTATAAGAATATTTCCCCCCTTTTTTTGTGGGGATAACTATTACTTTGACAAAGAATAATCATTTTGGTCAGGTGGGTTATGTTGTTTTGTGTGTGAGAGAAAATGGACTTAGTTTATATATAATATAGTATCTTAGCCTTTATAGTATCTGCATAATTCCTTTTTCTATTTTTTGAGGATATTTAAATCTGAACATAGAACAGATTATAAAACAACAAAATACAGAAAAAAATTAAAAAGACTAAAAATAATGAGTGATAGTTGCTGACAGAACTTTTTAATACATAATAGTTACATTGAATTCACAGAAACATGCAGAGAAAGGTTTTACTGGTCAGGTCTTTCTGTGTTGCAAGTGACAAACACCCAATTCAAACATCTAAGGCAAGCAAAACAAAACCCCTCACAGATTATGAGACTCAGCTTCAATGGGTTTCATGAATAGTTAGATCGAGGGCTCCAGACTGAGTGAGAGTTTCTCCTTTCTCTCTCTCACTCTCTGCTCTTCTTGCTCTCTCTCCCTCTCTATGTCTCTCTCCTCTCTCTCTCTCTCTCTCCCCCCCCACCAGTGTTCTTCTCAATACTTTAAAAAATTTTGTTCACTAACAGTACACTTCATTGTTTCACTATTTGTGGTGGAAACAGCATATTTCTTTCCTGATAACTCCGAAAATATCTCAAATTGATTCTGATTTACCAGGCATTGAATTGTGTGGCCTTCTCTTGAAACTGAGAGATATCTCATACATCTTGAATCATAGGAGGTAAGCTGGCACATTTAACATCTTCATTTAATAAATAAGAATATTAAGAAAATTAAAGCAACACATGATAGACCTATGTACTCAGACTCAGGTATTCCAATTCCAAAATCTTTACTTTTTTTTTTTTTTTTTGGAAACCTGTGAAGGAAATCAAGAACACTGTATTCATAAATGTTAAAAGGATGCATGGATGTTTATCTTTTCCTGAACAATTTTCCTAGCTACCACTATGGAGTAGTTGACATTCAGAGTATGAGTAAACTTTTGGTCAATCAATCATCTTTACTTACTGATTATGAAGACAATATTAAAGGTACACAAAAGAAAAAATATCAGTCCATGCATTCAATTACCTTAGCTGGGATACACCTTAAACATT
>NW_007161481.1:0-3864 GCF_000164805.1 Carlito syrichta | reverse complement strand
GTTTCTCCTTTCTTCCTTTGAGATGTCCACTTATGAGCAAATAGGGGCATGTAAGGACACTGGAGCACTGAAATAGGCTGAGTTCCTCCTCCACACCTTGTCAGAGAAAAATTGCATCGTCAGTTTCTTCTAGAAAATCCTATGATGTCAGGGTCCCACTTACAACACCTCCAGAAATTCTCATATTGAATTAACTGCCTGGCTCATTAATCTCTACCATTATTTTTCTTTCCAGAGATCTGGGATAGGGAGAAGGGTTGGGGAAGATTGGAGAAGGAAAATCAAAAGCATGTCTTTATATTCATGTAACTTATTTGTCTATGCAGGGTCAAAATAGCATTTTACAATGTTATCTATAAAACCATGTCTTACACACTTGTAGAGTTCTCTAAATAGCTTGCTTCCCATTTCTATATATCTTAGTTTCTTGTGATAGAAAAGGACTTAATGTCACTTTGATTATGGCTTTTTAATGAGGATTTCAGAGAAAGGAATGCAGAAAGTGAAGGAGGGAGGTAGGGAGGGAGAAGTAGCCTAATAAAAAGAGAGTACAAGCTATGGAACTGTAGTAAACCTTTCCAGTGTTTATCCTATGTCAAACTAATGCCAAATCAGGGAAAAAGGAAAGGACCCACAATTCAGCAAGGGGAGGAGATCATGAAAAGATAGTAGCCACAGATCAGTTCATCTGGCTTCCTTGTGGCCATGAGAGATCTAAAACCCTCACTGATTGTGGGAATGTGGAAATCAGAAGGCAAACAACTTCAGCAGCCATTTAAGTGGGCCAGGACTGAAGAGAAAATTCCCAAAAAGACAAAGGCTTTCTTTTCTACATATATGTATTTTTTTCTAGCAATTTACAGTGATTCCTTTTTCCATCTGACAAGGGTTGTGGACACATAGTTTTTTGTGCATGAATTAATGGGTCTTATAATTATGAATTTAAAAATAGTTGTATCAGTTAGTGAACTACAGGTTAATGAAACATCTTGAGTAAAATTAGAGACTGAAGTTAAGTCTGGAGGGGGATTATCTGCAATATAAAGTAAAAAGCCAGTTATCAAACACAAAGGTGCAGGATACAAGAGAGGATACGCAGGGACATTTCTCAGAGGGATGGGACAGCACCAAGAGACCCATCTTGGGTGAGGTTTAGACAGGTGGGGCTGAGAGTACAGGCTCTAGGTCAAAGCTTGCATGTGAACCTCTACCCAGCCTCCAGCAAGCACCCTGAGGAACAGAGCAGTGCAGCCACTGTAACTCCAATTATAAGCCCTTTCCACCCATTTTATAAGATCCTGATTACTTGGCACTTTTGAAAATCCTAAGGAGGCCTTACAGACTCTTATATGTCCCCACATCTTAATCCATGCAAGAACCTTGCAAAGTATACACTCCTCTCCACAGTTAATCAGAAAAGAACGTGGGGGCTCCAGAGGCATTTAGTATTGGCTAAGATTGAGACAACTTCTTAGAAGATGCTTTACTTGTGCTAAAAACTTTTAGGCAACACTGTTGGTGCCTGAAAAGCTGAAGGCAGGATGTTTTGATGCTTTCTTACCCTAAAATAAAGTTCATTTTTAATCAAAAAGGTATTCCAAGAGCATATTTATTCATTTCATGTCTTTTATTTAAAACATATATGTACTCCTGATTTCTTAAACAAAAGACAAGCAACTAGTCCCCACACACTACTTTCTTCACTGTAGCTGTTGACAACAGCTATATATAAACATACATAATTAAATTAAGACTTCAAAATTCACCAGGGCCTGGTGGTTTATGCCTGTAAACCCTGCACTTTGTGAGGCAGCGATGAAAAGATTTGCCTTAAAGTGTTTCAAGTTTTCGATAGCATGAGTATAGCCCAGGGGTTAAAGATCAGCCTAGGCAATTTGGCAAGACCTCTTCTCTACAATAAATAAAATAATCAGTTGAGTGCAGTGGTGCACACCTATAGTTCCAGCTACTTGGAAGGCTGAAGCAGAAAGATCACTTGAGCCCGGAAGGTGCATGGCTACAATAGCCGTGATCATGTGACTGTACTTCAGCCTGGGCGATACAGTAAGACTCAACCTCAAAAAAAGAAAAAAAGTTGAAAATTCATGCCAGATACAAGTTAATGTTAAATATGCAGTAGAAATAAGATATAGTATTTGTGTAAATATAACTATATATGCTTTCTTAAGATGACAGTAGCTCTTTATATTGTAAGATGTGTCTATATGCATGTGTCATCCATGAAATGGCAGCAGATATTGGGTCATGGGAAGATCTCATTGATAGTTTAAAAAAATTTTTTTAACAATGCGTGACTGTGTCAAAGTATTCAAAATGTGGTGAAATCAGACAGTGATATAAACTATGAAGAAAATGAATTTGGTGACATAAAAAAAGATTTTAGTTAAGTAATATCACAGACTTAAACTTTATATGAGACTGTTACTTGCCTTGTGTTAGATTGTGAGTTCATGAGAGTTAAGAATAAAATAATATGCTTTTTGTTTTGTGCCTTCTCTTCTCACTTTTTCTCTTAAGTGCAGTGGCCAACATAAAAAGAGCACAATAAATGATCAATGAATAATTAATTGATTTATGTGAACTAAGTGATTGAGATTTATCAATGAAAATAGGCTATGTCAGACTTCCATCATCCAAATAAATGCCCAGAGATGAAGAATGGCTATTAAGTAGAATAGAAATGTCATAGTCAGTGTTATATTAATATATCAAAGCCTACATAAGATGTATTTGAAGCTTTAGAACATCTTCGATATTAGAGAAGATAGAAGAATAGTTATACATGAGTATCTATGTTTGTAGAAGCAGTTAGAACAAATTTTCACATCATCATATAGCCTTTAAATTATTCTGAGCAGCAAAATTGTTAGAAAGTCTCACATTTAAAATGGAAAAAAAGGATAACAGCACTTCTTTAAACCTTTTTTTAACCAAACATTAGAAAAAATAGAATGATAATTTTCCCATGCAGTATATTTTCTTAAAGAAAAAAAGTCATTTTAGTTGCTATTAATATTGTAACAGTCCCTTGCAAAGTCAGGGCTGTTAACTGGGCAAATACTTAGTGACCTCAGGACCTCTCCTGAAGGGACGCTAATCCTCCATCTTTAGATGGTTTCAATTTTCAGCTAAGCCTCTATTCCAAATGGTGTGACTTTCTCATCGCTGTAGAGAACAGAGAAACTCACACACACACACGAAGAAAATCCACTGATGTTCTTGTTTTCTTAAATCTGCTAGAAATTTCCTTTTCTGTTATTTTTTCTTTCCATAGAAAAAGAAAGAAGTCATTTGGGGAAGGGAAACCACAAGTTATCTAACTTTCTCTTCAAAATTTTTGAGATTTTGAAATCATCAGTGGCTACCAAGAAAGAAAGCACTATGTTCTTTATCTGTAGATTTTGAGGAACCTCACAGTCTAAAAAGGATAAAACATTTCTTAACCTGTGGCCACACAGAACAGTCGATCTACCCAATATCACACTTTTTTCCAACCATAGGGAGAGGATTAGGTTTCTCTTATGTGGAAGTGACAATTATTTTCACTGAATGTGGGTAACATCAGATTTTTAGACGTAGAAATGCCTTGCTATAATTTTCACAAGGAAGCAGGAAGACATGAAGAGGAAATTTCCTGTTCTTGCCACCAATTCTGTGATAGGTGACAGCCTGTTCCTATGAGAATTTGGCAGTTTGGGGGTGGCTGTTGACAGGAAGAAAGGGATAAATAATGTAACTTTTATAATTCCTATCTTGCAGAAATTTCTCCTCAAGGTAGTGAAAATAGCAATAGCAATGCTAATTCCTGCCAGATATAGTTGGCATCTTGGAACAATGAGACAA
>NW_007161480.1:0-859 GCF_000164805.1 Carlito syrichta | reverse complement strand
CGCTAATCCTCCATCTTTAGATGGTTCAATTTCAGCTAAGCCTCTATTCCAAATGGTGTGGCTTTCTCATCGCTGTAGAGAACAGAGAAACTCACACACACACACGAAGAAAATCCACTGATGTTCTTGTTTTCTTAAATCTGCTAGAAATTTCCTTTTCTGTTATTTTTTCTTTCCATAGAAAAAGAAAGAAGTCATTTGGGGAAGGGAAACCACAAGTTATCTAACTTTCTCTTCAAAATTTTTGAGATTTTGAAATCATCAGTGGCTACCAAGAAAGAAAGCACTATGTTCTTTATCTGTAGATTTTGAGGAACCTCACAGTCTAAAAAGGATAAAATATTTCTTAACCTGTGGCCACACAGAACAGTCGATCTACCCAATATCACACTTTTTTCCAACCATAGGGAGAGGATTAGGTTTCTCTTATGTGGAAGTGACAATTATTTTCACTGAATGTGGGTAACATCAGATTCTTAGACGTAGAAATGCCTTGCTATAATTTTCACAAGGAAGCAGGAAGACATGAAGAGGAAATTTCCTGTTCTTGCCACCAATTCTGTGATAGGTGACAGCCTGTTCCTATGAGAATTTGGCAGTTTGGGGGTGGCTGTTGACAAGAAGAAAGGGATAAATAATGTAACTTTTATAATTCCTATCTTGCAGAAATTTCTCCTCAAGGTAGTGAAAATAGCAATAGCAATGCTAATTCCTGCCAGATATAGTAGGCATCTTGGAACAATGAGACAAAGCAGTGCATTCATGAATACTTGTGTTCTGTTGTCACTAGGTCAGGTTCTCAGCTCCTAACTTCCAAGATGTTGGGAAAATCGAGGCATTGAAATAAGTAGTAGACATT
>NW_007161479.1:2309-21631 GCF_000164805.1 Carlito syrichta | reverse complement strand
CTCTCCTCACAACTTCAATGAACAAAGCCCACTCAAATTAACAGCTGGTTTCCAAACTCCTTCCTCACATGGCTTCTTCCTATCATTACTCCAGTCGTTCTCCTTCTCGGCTTGTGCTCCTTCCTCCCTTGCATTATAAAATTTCTTGAATCTTAATTCCAAAAAATTTCAACTCAAACCATTAACCAGTTTCTTTTACAGAGTTACAACCTCCTACCCACCGAGGACCCAGGCCTCAACAACCCAAGCCTTACTGCCTCCTTTTTCATTACAGATATGGCTTTCAGACCTTATTACCTCCAACTCAGGTTTTCAGCATTCCTTGACCATCTTCTTCGTGACAAATGGCTCCTCCCTTTCCCGTGTCCACTTGATGACTGGCCGGACCAACTTGCATTCTTCTAGCTCCAGGGCACCTTCCAAGACTTCCACCCCAGCGAAATTTTTTTCTTTCAGCGCCTTCTTATGGGGCCTTATGTGGCTTGTCCTTTCACCCACCTCACCCAACAAAGCCCCCCGCCAGCAGGAAGTAGCCAGACCGATCAACTCCACCCCTTTATCCCTTAATCAAAGAGGTGGGAATGAAAGGCCCCAGCCAGCCACAACGAGGAACCAACCCCCTCCAAAAGCTAAGCCTAGGTGTGGCCCCCACCTAAAATGGCGCTCCCGCCTAAGAAGGCACCCGGACAAACTAACATGGAGGCTCGGACAAGGCTTTCTGGGTTCTTCTTCCACAACAAAGCCCACTGTTCCCACACCCGTGAAAGCCCCCGCCAATCCCAAAAATGCCTCACCTGCCGACCAATAAATAGGTAACCGACAGGTCACTTTAAACTCCTATAAAACCTTCCACACCCCTGCCTCCACGCTGCAGCCTGACCCTCAGGTAGCCACCGCGCTCGTCCCATTAAAATCTCTTGGCCTTAACGGGTGTTGAGTCTCACTGCATGCCACCATCTTTCAATGAGGAGAAGCTAAAGGAAGATAATAATTATTTTAACAAAATCTGTGCAGAATTATCTCATCCTCAAATTTCCTGTCCTTGAGAACAATGTTACTGTCCTTCTGTTATAAGGAGAACACCTTCCATATGGGGGTTTTATCTTCTGCTTTCAGAAAGAAAAAGGCAAGTGTAAGAGTGCCCTTCTTGCACCTAGCATTGTTGTTGCTATGTTTTAAGTGCCTTTAGCTCAAAATCACCCTAAGCCAAAGGGGCATATTTTGGGGTAATACACACACACACACACACACACACACACACACACACACACACACACACATACACACACACACACACTCTAGCCTCATACAGATAAATGACTGAGAAAGAAATATTTTAATAGGCGTTTCAGATAGTTGCAGATATTCTTCTTTTACACACCCAAACTTAACAAGTGCTAGTTACTTATAGGTGAGTTGCAGAGTAACATATGAAACTACATCAATGAACTGTTGGTACTGGTTACATTAAAATCTACTGGCCCATCTTGTACTTTATTGAGGTCTTTAACTCAGGCATAATTTTGTAACATCAGGGTAAACCCCTTGGGTCCCCTCCCACTATGGGAGCTTTTCTGTCTTCTCAACAAATCCTGCTTTCTTAAAAAAAAAAAATTGTAACATCAGACATTGGTCCTTTGGAAATATTGGTTCACTGAATTAGGCAGAGTTTCCAAATGTTGACATATTTCATTAACTAATACAAAAATATCACATATTTAATATCACCACCAATCTCATCAGAGACATTTTTAAGTATTGGGAAGATGTCAAGCTCATAGCTTAGAAACAAGTTTTCTAAATGTTAACTTTTACTTGAAAGCTTGATTATATCACTGGCAACATATAGTATAAATTATTTGTCTTAAAATGGTAGGTTAATTCTGTTCATGTTTGAGACCATGTTTACCAAATGCTGACAAACAGTAATTTGTCTGTCAACTATTCTTCAAAGTGAAAATGGTGCTCTTTGGAAAACATTGGTGAGTTTAGCTCACAATCCCATCATAGGAGCTCTTTTCCTCATAACAATCATTATACATTGTAATGCAGCAGAAGCACTTTCCATATGTCCTTCCCATTTTGTCCCACAGAATATTAAAATGATGTATACTCAAGGATTAAGATTTAATAAAGTAAGCCGGGCATGGTAGCCCATGCCTGTAATCCCAGCACTTTGGGAGGTTGAGGAGAGAGGATTGCCTGAGTCCAGGGGTTCCAGACCTACCTGGGCAAATAGGCATGACCTTGTCTCTACAATAAATTAAAAAATTAGCCAGGTGTGGTTAGCGCATGCCTGTAGCTCCAGCTACTTGGATTGCTGAGGTGGAAGGATTGCCTGAGCCCAGCATGTTGAGGCTGTGGTGGTTCTGAGCGTGCCACTGCACTCTAGCCTGGGCTACAAATCAAAAAAAAAAAGATTTAATAAAATAATTTTTACAACTTCATCAAAGATATTATTAAGTGAAAATTAATTCAATTTATTTTATTTTTATACTGCGAGCCCATAGTGGTGAAGAACACACTGACTTAGACTAGTTCACCTTTGGTGTTGTTGTTTTGATCCTTGCTAAGTTGCCAGCAGTTTTACCCACCATTTTTGCACATCAGTAGAAATTTCATCATGTTGAAAAAGGCAGACAATGTCTTCATGTTATTACAAAAATAATTTTGACCTCACAGAATCCTTGAAAATCTCTTGGGGATATCTAGGGGTACAGGACTACACTTAGAGAATCTCTAATATAAACAAACATACAAACAAAGTGCAGCAACTCCAAAAAGCATTTCAAAATTACTAACGTCCTTTGTTTCTCAAGCACTATGAAATAAATATATAATTTACAACAATGCTTCTAAAAGTAATTTCCCCCTTCCATTCACATCTCTCATATTGTACCCTTGTACCTTTCCCTCTAACCTCCCTAAAATCTCCCTCACTTGTCACTGCCCAAGACCCTTAAATTCTTCTCTATATACCTCTTACCTACTCAAGCTCATCTTAAAGGCTCAAAATAACTTGTTCAGAATAGGAGGAAAAAGAAGCAGTCAATCATGAGAACACTATAACCCTCTCCTTATTGAAAAGGTAATAGGAAAAAGTTGATTGCTCATACATCATTTTTGCTGCCCCATTTTAAATATTTTTGCAAAGCTGATAGTTATATATTGCAATGGTCCCCACCCTTTTGGGCATCAGGGACTGGTTTCATGGAAGACAATTTTTCCACGGGGGTGGAGAATATGATGGTTTCAGGATGATTTGAGTGCATTACATTTATTATGCACTTTATTTCTATTATTTTACACTGCAATGTATAATGAAATAATTACACAACTCACCATAGTGCAGAATTAGTGGGAGCCCTGATCTTGTTATCCTGCAACTAGACAGCCCCATCTGGGAGTGATGGGAGACAATGACACCTGATGTGTGTTACTTATGTCCAGTCTACTCTGTAATCTCTTTTTGATTGCTGTCACTGCAGAAACCCCTGCTTCACAATGATAAGATGCTGAAAACGAAAGGAGGTTTTCCAGTGCTAATCTGACAGAAGGCGGAGCTCAGGAGGTAATGCCAGCGATAGGGAGGGAGTCGCTGTAAACACAGATGAAGTTTTGCTGGCTCACTCACCCACTGCTGTGCAACTGGGTTCCTAACAGGGTTGGGGTCCTGATATATTGTATCCATAATGTCAATGTGAATGTCCTTAACCCTTCCTTATACTGTAGGATCTGAAAGGATGGAAAACACATTGCTTAACTTCCTCACTGCCAGTGAGTGACAAAGAACCTTGCATAATATTTGGAAGGCGGAAGAAAAGACAGTCGTTATTTTTCCACAGCAGTGGCTGGTAGATGACTGGGTTAATAGTAAACATGAAATTTACAGCTCCTTCTGGGTAAGCTCTTGTGAATTACCTAAGTGATTTCTCCAAGCTGCTGTAACCACCAGTTACCATGTTTCCTTGATTTCCACATTTCCTCAAAGCAAGCAGTATATTTCCATGAACCTTAATTACTCCAGTCATCCCGACAATTTTTAAAGTTTTTAATTCCCTTTGTATTTAATCATGCCTTCCTGCTACAACCTAGAGAGGCAAGTGGAAAACTCTGACTGATAACAGAGTTTGTTTCTGAGAGTGGTTCCAAGATGCAGAAACTCAAAGACAGGAATTTGGAAGCTAGTTATCTGACCTTGTTAAATTGGAAAGCAATTGCGACTTTGTCACTAATGAAAGATGGGATATCGGTAGTCCATGGAAAATAATGGCAAAATAATTATCTATAGCTTTCTGGAATGAAGTGTTTATTGTAGAAAAACCTTTGAGAGAAGAGACTACTATTACAATAAGATTTTAAGAGGAAATAAGAACTGTGGGATGGACTGGTTGCATCTAAATGAAAGGTTAGGATTTCAAATTCTCAGCGCAAGTCACAGAGAACCAGAGAGCTTCTAGGACTGCCCTAAAAATATATCTTATAGCCATATGGCTAATGTATAATTTTTTTTCTTTCTGTAGGTTGGATAATTATAACTGAACTGAAATTCACAGACTTGCCAGGTCTTTTATGTAAAAGTTAGGGCATTGATAGGGAAAGAGCAAAAATTGGAATGAGGACATTTGGGTGGATTTCAATGACTCTGAGAGTCACGAACTTCCAAATCTCACTGAGCTTCTCTTTTTCCCTGTTTGCAATTAGCCTCCCATTGCTTAAAGACCCTGAAACAACTGTCCTGCACAGGAATACAGCCATGATCGACCTCTACCACTTTTTATTGCCCCCAGACTCAGAACTAGAGTCACAGACCAACAGACCCTGGGAAGGTGGGTACAGAGTCTGACCCAGGAGGATATAATGTACACACCGAAGAACTGCAGTAAACCTGGAAAGCAATTGTAGGAATGCAGTCTAATGGTTTCAGACAAGAGAGGAAGAAACAAAATGTTAAATATGGCCAAATTTGTTAATATGAGTGCAGTTTCCATAGCTTCTAGATTCAATATATAGTTCAAGTCACTGACAATAACCCTATAAAGAGTTTGCTCAACTGGCAGACTAAAACCAGGACCCAACAATGACTTTTATTAAGTGAAATTAATATAACAAGAAGAAATTCAAAATAAGATTTGTGGTGTCAATAAATCACATGTGACCTTTTTATCCGCTCCTTACTGTGTTGCCAAGGAGAGCCCAGAGGATACTCCTATCACTCCCAGAGGACATTGAAAAGTATGAAGTGAAAGGAGTGCCAATGTCCTTGAAAATCTCAGTGGTGTTTGTTCTTTTGCAGGTTTGGGTTGACAGTATAATATAACACTATTCTGATACAAGACTACCAAGAGTTGCAGAGGCCAGTTGATAGCACTTAGTCACCAGAGATAAGGTGGCCGAGATTGTATGATTGGGTAACAGGCCAGAGTACTGATCCAAATGGTTTTATTCACAGAGACCTTGGCAATGACTTTTTATCATAGTGTTCTTGGGATGGAAATGGTTTGTCATCCAAATAAAGTCTTTGTTTATTTGTAAAATTAAAAAAGATAAAGTCTATGGTGCTGATATCTCACTTAAAAAGCTATAGTGGAGAATCATGGACTCTCAGTTTTCAGAAATGAGCTGGTTAATAGGATCCCTTAAAATAAAGGAAGGTTGGGACCTCTTAAGGAAGGACCTAATGAGGTTGCAACAAGAATGTACAGCAAAATGTCTTTCTAGTTTTCCCCCCAAAGAAGTGTACCTATTTATGAGTGATTATACTCTGGAGAAAGGAAAATACTCAGACATTCTTAGGTTTTTGGACACTGGCTCTGAAATGACTAATCTTTAGTTAATCCCCAAATGTTAGGATCCACCAGTTAGATTGGGGACTTATGGATTTCAGATAATAAAGTTTCATTATCTGGCTTAAATCCTTCTTCAGGTGGGCCAAGTGGATCTGTAAACCTAGATTCATGGATATTTTCCCAGTTACCACAGACAATTTGGCAACTGTTAAAACCTGACTCTTGAAGTGAGCTATTGTGATAGGAAGAGCCACAAAGAAGCCCCTAGAACTACCATCTTTCTACCGAAGGAATAAATGAACAACTCTAGAACCCTGGGAAACTTTCCAAGGCTAATATTTTTACCCCAAACTTGAAAGTTATAGGTAATAAATAACTCTCCCTTATTTGTCTTGTACAAAAGAAGGATAAATTTTAGAGAATAACAGTAAATTATCTTAACCGTAATCCGGTTGTGACACCAATTACAACTACTGCCTCAAATGTACTATATTTTTGGAGAAAATCAGTGCATCCTCTGGCATCAGGTATGCCACTATTGGTCTGGTAAATACTTTCTTCTCTATTCCAATTTGTAAAGACCACTTGCTGCAAATAGAAATTCTTTATTAATTCTCTTACAAAGGCAGATAAGAGAATTACAGTGAAGATTCTTGGATTTTTCTGAGAAAAAAATGATTTTTTCCCCCACAGATAATTCGTTTCTTTTTGAGGAACAACTTCTGGAGTACTACTGGACCCAAGGAGAGACTGAATGACTGAACATGGTCCATCAAGCAACCATATAGTTTGAGCTACCTACTTTGAACTGTAAGTTATCTAATGCCACAAACTTGGGTATCAGCATCAGTACACCATAATCAAACAAAAGTACAGTTGACCCTTGAACAACACAGGTTTGAACTTCATGGATCCATTTATGTGTGGATTTTCTTCCACTTCTGCTGGACCAACCCCTCTTCTTCCTCCTCCTCCTCAGCCTACTCAATGTGAAGGCAATGAGAATGATGGCCTTTATGATGATTCACTTCCTCTTATTAAATAGTTAATGTTTTTTCTCTTCCTTATGATTTTCTTAACAACTTCTTTTTCTCTAGTTTCCTTTGTTGTAAGAATACAGTATGGAATACATGTAACATATAAAATACTCGTTAATTTACTGTTTGTGTTATCTATAAGGCTTCCAGTTAACAGCAGGCTAGTAGTGGTTAAGTTTTTTTGTGGGGGCAAGAGATGTACATAGATTTTTGGCTGTGTAGGGGAATGGCACCCCAACCCCTCCACTGTTCAAGAATCAACTGTAGTATAAACAAGTTCATTCCCAAGAAGACCATGAAGACACAGATAAGCTACAAGAGCAGTTGACTCAGATTCCCATGGCAACGACTCCTTCCACTTTGTCATCTGTTCCCTGACCCAAACCTACACTCCTATCTATAATCAGTTGACATGATTCTGCATGATACACTGGCACTATCTCAGAATGGAGTGGTACTTACTGCACTTCAGCCTTCTTCATGGCTGGTCCTCGCATAATGAAAATGGTCTATGATGGCTATAGGAAGGAGCCACCAAAAGGAAGGGAAAGAGATATTTATACTAATCTCCCTAATGCCCGTATGCAACATCATATTTTTTGTATCAGAGCTTATGAATCCACTATTGTCATATCACCCACTTACCACCATTCCCCTCCACAACCCTTCCCTTTGGCTACCATTTACTCTTTAGTATTCACTAAATGTCCTCCCACCTTCAGGACTTGTTTCAAGATGGTGCTTCACTCTGAATGATCTTTTTCCAATCAACCCACAAAACCAACACCTGATTAAAGCCTTTCTGGACTTCCCACTAATTATCCTCTCCCTTTTTTATACCCATACAATTTCTTCTATCTCTCTCTCCATCGTAGACTTTACAATTATATTCCCTAGAGAAGGGGCCTAAAATTAAAATCTTAAACAGGTGACCTGAATGTGCGACAAATGCCTAGCTATTGAACTTTGCATTCACTGGATTATTTTCATTTTTTTAAGGGACTATGCTGTCCTCTATATTTCTTAATACTTGTGATCCTTTGGATTTTTCATTTTCAACTTCTGATATAGACATGGGTACAAAAAATATTTCTCTAATATTTTCTTCAAAATCATTAACAAATGATCACCAAGACTCAACCTCAGTGCCGGGAAGAAAGAGGGACTGGTGAGGACTGTGACAAACTGAAGACCTCGCATCCTATCCTGTCAAAATGGAGAAGTTGCGCCCACTTCCAGGTGAGCCTACCAGGAATATGGAACTAATGGGGCTAGATTTTGTGATTTGGGGGGTAAAAACTGGAAATTCAGATTTTATGTAGAATTTTACAATTTCAAGTTTAGTCTCAAATTCTTAACAACTTTTTTTCTCCAGCTTGCTTTGTTGTAAGAATATGTGGTACCATGAGTTCCTGCCAGCAAGGAATGGGTCTTAGTCACTTATGTATAAGAGCTCAGGACAATGATTGGTACATAATACCTTCTCATTAAATATTTATTACGCTTAGTTACATTTTAAAAAATTTTATAAAATTGTGTATTGTCTAATTCTGCAGCTAGAAATCTTTAACTAAAGGATCTTTTCATTCCTGTGCTGGTCACCCCTCAGCCCAGCACATCACTTGTACATGGTAGATGATCCCACATAGTCTGAGTTGTTGGAGAAAATTACATCAAGTATTCGTTTACAGCTTAGTTTGATTTTGCTTATAAGATGAGTAGCAAGATATGGCCTAAGGTTTAAGGTTAGGGAACATAAGACAGATGATTTGATAAGAACTGGGTCAAGAAAGATATTAAATGCTGCCCTCAGGAGGTGTAATGGAGCATCTCAGTGATTTCTGATCAAGAATGGAGATGTGTAAGAACCCTGGGCCTTTAGGGGTCTTGATGGCATAATAGACCCTGCTTATTTGATATCTAAGGCCCCAGGTAACAGTGAGGCTTAAGTCTCTGCTTCTGAAATACTGAGTAGTGCTGTGCCTGTCACAGTCGATGTGACTTATCAGGAAGGATACTAATTTATAATAATTATCTTAAACATAACATTAAATGTCTACTCTGAGCGGAACCAAAATATAGGAAGAAAGTTTTGCAGAAAATGCTAAAGAAATATATTTGCTTTTTGAATTTTTCAAGTTGAAAAACTGCCTAGAGTTATACATGTTTTCAAAGATTAATAACTCAAGAATAATGAGGTTTTAAAAACAAAATTAGCAAGCAGTGCATTTACAGTGGAAAGCAAATAAATAATATCTACATATCTATTCACATACATTACTGTTGTATAATGTGACTTTAAAAGTGAAGACAAAGACTATTTTATATTAACTACAAAAACAACGCTGATAATATGCTGAGTCAATACTGAGTTGCACCCAATTTATTTTGAAAGTCCAGTTGCAAATACTTCCTGCTAAATTACCATGCCATATATCAACTGACGTATTTGCCTTGTCTAATATATAATGAAGACATTTTTGGCAAAATTTTTTTCCATCTGTTAAATAATGCATTTTAAATTCCTAATAATGACAATATTTTTTCAAGCATATACAAAACTCATGTAAATTTTAACAGCATTTAGAATATGGAAAATTTAGCAAGCAAAGCTTTAGTTTCAAAATATCACTTAATAGAACTTAGATCTTATTTCTTTGTGAAAATCAAACCCCTACACTCCCCAATGTACAATTTCTAATTTTGTGCTGGATAAACAAGAAAATATTCAACAATATTCTGTATACAGAATTAGGTAATTGTTCTTAGCATATGAACTTAGATCAAAACACTTTAACATCCCACAGTAGTGATATTATTTTATAAATTGGCCCACATATTCTATAAAAATTATTCATCTAATAAATATTTACTATGTGTAGGACACTGTAGGCACAGGGTCTGAATCAATGAACAGACAAAAAAAGCCCACTGGGGGCTTAAATTCTAAACCATTGTGATGATGGTAATATCTCCATTTTGCATTTATTGCAAGCTAGAAATTCTGAAATAATAATGTTATGATTATTGTAATTTGTAAATATTTATAATTACAATTTTGAAACATAGTATTTACCTTTTGAAAGCACTTTTCAAATTTTTAAATTTATTTTTTACTATAAAGATGTGGGGTACAATTTAGGGTTAGGTATACAAACATTGATTATGCAGGCACCCCTGTTGATGAGGTATGCCCCTCCCTCCCCTAATGGTTTCCCTCAACTGCCAATTCCCCCTCCCGACAGTTTCCCATTACTGTCAAACGCTTTCTTATAGTATTATAATTGTTCAAGCTCCACTTATGAGTGAGAACATACGGTACTTTGTTCTTTGTTTCTGTGATACATCACTGAGTATGATCGACTCCAAATCCATCCAAGTTGCTGTGAAGTCCATATATTTGTCCTTCTTTATGGATTAATAATATTCCATTATGTATATGTATCACATTTTGAAAGCACTTTTAAATACATGCATAACTTGTTTTATCGTGCTTTATTGTGCTATGCAGATATTCCTTTTTTTTTTTTTTTTTTTTTACAAATTGTATGCTTTTGGCAACTCTGCATTGAGCAAGTCTATTGGCATCATTTTTCTAACAGCCTGTGCTCACTCTGTGTCTCTGTGTCACATTTTGGTAATTCTTGCAATATTTCAAAGCTTTCATTATAATGATATCTGTTATGATCATCTGTGATAAGTGATCTTTGATATAATAAATTTTAAAGTGCACATAAACTACACTCATATAAGATGGTGAACTTAACTGGTAAATATTATGTTCTGACTGCTCCACTGACTGGCCATTCTCCAGTCCCTCACCATCTCCTCAGACCTCTCTATTTCCTGAATCACAACAATATTAATTTGACCAATTAATAACCCTATAATATCCTCTAACTGTTCAAGTAAAAGGAATAATCATGTCTCTCACTTAAATCAAATCTAGAAATAATTAAGCTTAGTGAGGAAGGTATGTAGAAAGACTAGATAGACCAAAAGCAAGGCTTCTAGCATAAAAAAGTTGACCAAGTAGTGAATGCAAAGAAAACCCTCTTGAATGAAATTAAAAGTGCTACTCCAGTGAGCACACATATGATAAGAAGGAAAAAACAGCCTTCTTGCTGATAATAGAGAAAGTGTGAGTGGTCTAGATAGAAGATCAAATCAGCTACTACATTCTCTTAAATCAAATCCTAATTCAAAGAAAGACCCTAGCTTTCTTCAGTTCTATGAAGGTTAAGAAAGGTGAAGAAGTTGCAGAAGAAAAATAGGAAGCTAGCAGATATGGGTTAATGAAATTTAAGGAAAGAGGTTGTCTCCATAACAGAAAAGTTCAAGGTGAAGCAGCAAGTACTAATGTAGAAGCTGCAACAAGTTATTCAGAAGATCTAGCAAAGAAAATTAATGAAGATAGCCACACTAAACAACAGATTTTAATGTAGATGAAACAGCCTTATACTGGAAGAAGCAATCTAGGACTTTCATAGGTAGAGAGGAGAAGTCAATGCCTGAGTTTAAAGCTTCAAAAGACAGGTTGACTCTCTTGTTAGGAGCTGATGCAGCTGGTGACTTTAAGTTGAACCCAGTACTCGGTGACCATTTTGAACATCCTGGGGCCCTTGAGAATTATGCTAAATCTGCTCTGTCCATGCTCTACAAATGGAACAACCAAACCTGCATGACAGCACATCAGTTTACAGCAGTTACTGAATAATTTAAGCCCACTGTTGAGACCTATGGCTCAGTAAAAAATGATTACTTTCAAAATATTACTGCTCATTGACAATGTACCTGGATGCCCAAAAGCATCCAGATGAACAAGATGATTAGTGTTGTTTTCATGCCTGCAACGAATACTAACAAAACACAAAATCCATTCTGTAGCCCATTCATCAAAGAGTAATTTTGACTTTCAAGTCTTATTATAAAAATACATTTGATAAGGCTATAGAAGCCATAGATGGTGATTCTTGTGATGGATCTGGGAAAAATAAATTTAATACCTTCTAGAAAGGACTAATCATTCTGGATGCCATTAAGAACATTTGAGATTCATGAGTGGAAGTCAAAATATCCACATGAACAGAAGTTGGAAAAAAGTGAATTCCAACCCACATGAATATCTTTGAGGGGTTAAAGCCTTCAATGGAGGAAGTCACTGCATATGTGGGGAGATAGCAAGATAAATATAATTATAAATGGAGCCTGAAGATTGACTGAATTGCTGCAATCTCATGATAAAACTTGAAGAGATGAGGAGTTGCCTCTTATGGATAAACAAAGAAGGTGGTTTTTTGAGGCGGAATCTACCCTTGGTGAAGATGCTGTGAACATTGTTGAAATAACAAGGAAAATTTTAGAATATTCCATATAGTTAAAGCAGCAACAGGGTTGGAGAGAATTGATTCCAACTTTGAAAGAAATTCTACTTTGGGTCCAACAGCATTGTATGCTACAGAGAAATCTTTCATGAAAGGAAAAGTCAATTAATGCAGCAAACTTCATTGTTATTTTATTTGAAGAAACTACCACAGCCACCCCAACCTTCAGCAACCACCACTCTGATCAGTCAGCATCCATCAACATTGAGACAAGATTTTCTACCAGCAAAAAGATTATAATTTGCTAAAGCCTCAGATGATTGCTAACACTTTTAAGCAATAAAGTAATTTTAATTAAGGTATGTACATTGTTTTTCTAGACACAATGCGATTATACATTTAATAGACTATGGTATAGTATAACTGTAACTTTGTATGTGCTAGGAAGCCAAAAAATTTAGGTAACTCGCTTTATTGCAATATCATTTAGTTGCAGTGGTCTGAAACCAAACCCACAATATTTCTGAGGTATGCATGTGTGTTCCCAGTTAATGTTCACATATCCTTGGTCTTGAAGTAAGCTTGGCAGGTATAATTATCTTAACTACCTGTGTTACAGATGAACTAGCTATGTTACAGATGAAGCTGCAGATGATATATTCCCGTAGTCACTGTCCTAGGTTCAATCTCATCTTTCTCCTATCTACACAATTGTGAGAGCATGACAAAGAGGGAGTCAGAGCATGAATAAAAGCATGCAAAATGAAATCGTTCCCATGAATTGAGAGAGAGAGAGAGACCAAGTGCAATGGCTCACACCTGTAATCTCAACCATTTGGGAGGCCAAGGCAGGAAGATTGTTCAAGCCCAGGAGTTCAAGATCAGCCTGGGCAATATTGTGAGACTTTGTTGCTTAGCAAAAAAAAAAAAAATAACTGAGCATAGTAGTATGTGCCCTGTAGTCCCAGCTACTTGGGAGGTTGAGACAGGGAGATTGCTTAAGCCCAGGAGTTCAAGGCTGCAGTGAGTCAAGAAAGAGAAAAAGAGAAAGTGCTAACTAGAGAAACATATTAAAAATGCCAGGAGCAGCTGAGACTGATGACTGTTCATAAAGACCATATTTGTTTTTTCTCATTTTGGATACATAATAAGATTCCATTTTTCCAGTTCTTTGAACTCAGGTAGGGCTACCTGAATTTCTTTGGTCAATGTCAGATGAACCTAAGTGGCTGTGCAATGTGAACTGAGGTAGCACCTCCATCACTCTGAGTCCTTGAATGACTAAGATGAGCAGAGCCCCTGCCAACTCACTCTGGACTTGCAGTGTAATAAAGAAATTAACCTGTGTGTGTCAAGACCTTGAGATTTGAGATTTGTTATTTTGTTTTGCTTCATTTGTTTTATTTTGCTTGTTGCTGCAACATAACCTGGTCTACCCTGATTGATAGAAATGATGGATCCATACTGATGTTTTTCTGGTTGTGTGATTTCTTTTTCTACAACTGTATTCAGTAGCTCAATATAGGCATAGAAAACAGACAGTGAATTCATTTGGGACTGGGATTTTGTTAGGTGACTGCAAGAAAAGGATTTTAGAATTTTGGCAAGAGAGTGTATAAAATTACAGACCATAAAGTCTAAGCTTGATTGGGAGAGAGGTCAAGCAGGAGAAGGTCACTGGGTAAAGAATAAGGAGATGGACCAAGAGACTGGCTATTTTGATAAGGTAGATTATTATTTATAGAGATGAATGAATGGATACTCAAGCTTTAAAAATAAGGAATTGTGATTGAACCATGCAGTGGTTTAATTAAAAACTTCTAAAGTTACAGAGATTCTAGCAAAACCTCAGGTCATGACAAGGTACAAAATATGGAAATGAAACTGAGTGGCTCAGCTGGAGAGGAGATGCTTGAACAAACAGAGGTCATGGAATGAAGAGGCTGCATGTTGAGCAGAATAGCCAATGCACATTTGCTTTCCCCAGAATTGTGGCAGGAATTAGGGTGGAGAGGAAGACCATGAGTCAGTTGCCAAAGTCATCAGCTAATGAGTGGGGAGGAGCCATGAATAGGGACTGTATGTAGTTGTCGGGAGCATCACAGAGCTAGGAGTTTTCTGTTACAAGAGAGTATAGGCAGAAGTAAGTGGCTATAAACCCTACCTTCCAATTCTGAGCTTCATGGGGGTGGGGGAGACAAAAAGCAGTCTCCATTCAAGAAGGCTGTGGGATAAGCAGTTTTATAAGGTGATAGTTAAAAAATACTGTAGAGGTAAAAAGATTGAGGGAATGTTGCCTGAATAAGTTGATGGAGGGTATGATTTGGGATTATGGAAAAGGAGTTTAAAGGGTTTGGGGAAAGAGACTGGTAGGTGTGAAGGAAATTGGGAGACTAGACTAGGAAGAAGGACAAAATAGTAAGATGAAAGTTAGTAGGGTGAAGCATGACTAGAAAAGTATCTTTGGGTACAAAGGAGAATAAGAATTTGAGGCAGGGATGAGTTAGGTGGCTCTCAGCAGTGGAGAGTTTGGAGGCAGTTAAAACAGCATGCTCTCAGTGTTGCTTCTGCTCAGTTGTAGGCTGGCGGGGAGGATCAATAGCTATTCTCTGCAAATGCACATTTTTCTTTTGCAAGCATGCATCTTATACAGGCTTAAAATCTATACTTGTCAAGGAATGCTCCTAGAAAACTGATCTTTGTTTCATTTAATCTCATAGAAAATATCCAGAAAAAGGTTGGCATTGTTTTGCTAGAAGCCAGAGTCTCTGGAGCAATCCGTTAGGAGATGATTTATCCAATGCCTTCACTGATTATCTAAGAAAATTGAGGCCCTAAGAATGGCCCAGAATGCATCAATAGTTTGTCATAGAGTTGAGTCTACAACTCAAGTCTCTTGTTCCTTGCATTCTCCCCACTCTAAATATCCATTCTCCTAGAAAAGCAATGGCAGGTCATTGTCAATTGCCAATAGTTGAAGTTAATGCTATTGAGAACTCATCAGTAGCCAAGCCCTATACATCACATCCAATTCTCCTAACAGCCCCATGTGATATAAGCACTATAATTATTCTTATTCTACATGTGTCTCTAGGATTAAATAAGTTAAATAACCAAGATCACATAGATGCAAAGTGGCAAATCTAGGACTTGACCTTCCATTCCAGAGACCTCACTCTTAGCCAATATAATATGCTTTATTGCCCATTGTCACATGTTATGGATTGCCCATCCCTTTTTTATTTTTCTTTAATGGAGCCAGATAGATAAATAGTGGAGTTTTCCCCCTTGCTAAAGAACTCATTCCATATGCTAGTACATGCTGTGCTCAGACACCTATCTAACTTGCATGTGCAAATACTTGTCTGGTGACTAGCTTTTCATGAGATATAAGTTTTAGGAGCTACCCACCTCTAGAGAATGAAGTAAGAATGGAGAAGGGTAAGAATGCAAGTGTGAAGCACTAAGCTTATTTTTTAAATTAAAAAATTTTTAATTTATTTTGATTTCTGAAATCACCAGTATTAGAACAGTACCTCCTCTTTCATTGTAAAAAAGTAGCAAGGTGGCTTTAAAGTTGTTTACATTTGTGGAATTCATAAGAAGTCATCCCAATCTGCTGTAGTTTGGGGAGGGCTGTACCAAAATCAGCCTTAGGATAATACTTGGAAGTGATGGAGCAGGGAGGCACACATCCAAGATGGCTGCTGTTTCTGCAGAGTCTCTGAAGACTAGCAGGAGAGAAGGGCTCTCAGTTGAGGACACGGCCTTCTTTTTATCACAGGTGGCATTTATTCAGCAAACACTTAGTGAAGGGTGCTGCATGGGAATTCTCATCAGGCAGATCTAGTGGGTGAACAAAAACTTGCAACACCATGGGATGATTTCTGCATGATGAGCACATGCAAGGTGGTAGGAGACCTAGAAGAGGGGCGTGGGTACCCTCAGAAGTTTCCTTCCAAGACATATTATGGAACTATAGTGACACAAAAGCAAGCATTTTCCTTCAGAGAGACAGAATAGGCATACCATTGGGCCATTTATTCATTTTTATTATTTGGGATAGACAAGGTCACATTTCGGTCACAAATAGATGTTTTTATGCAGATCCAGTATCCTATAGAGCAAACTAGAGAAAAATTGGCAAGGCAAAGTACTAAATCCACCCCCTCCCCCACCTTGTCACAATTAATAAAGTTACCCTCTTTTGTTTCCCTGCCACTCAGAAGCAGTGAGGGATTGCCTCTGAATTGTTTTAATGATGTGCTGTTTTGTTCCTTTGAGTACTCCATACTTCAGGTGCCAATTCACCTTTTCCTCTCATAAAGAAGAGTCAGGAAAAAGAACAAGAGGAATGACTGAACAATGAAAAACCAGCATGTTGAAAAGGTCATGGTACCACTGCATATTATTTTAATTTCTAAATGTTTTAGGCATTGTAAGTCCTTTCTGACACTCCATTCTACTGACAAATACTAAAAAGGAAGTGGGAAAGGGCACACATTATTTCATCTGCTTGTAAAACATGATGATAAGAGTAGGGAATGGTGCCCAATTAATCCATTCTTTTTGTAGCGTTTTCATTTGGAAGTCTGTCTTGGAGTTATCTTTCTGTGCAAAAGAGTAACAGTTATAACTTGGTGGTATTTACCACAGTGATACAGAAGAATCTAGGCATCCCTTAAGTAAGTCAACACTTGAATCTTCTTTTTACTTTCTTCTTATATTGCTAATTATTATATGTACTTGTATATTATTTTTTACATTACTAATTCTCATCCAACATGTTCTTTCAAATCTTTTTTAACCTCCCTTCCATGGGGAGGTGGGGGTAGCATGTCATCCAGTTCTGGATTATAACATGTAAATGAAAGTCTTCTGAGAGAGTTCTGAGAAGGAAACAGAAAAAGTCAGTGCATCTTTCTCCCTGTATGGGACTTGGGAATGATATCTAGAGAGTCAATAGCAACATTGTGTCCATAAAGCAATTAGCCAGTGTGCTAAGAAACTAGAATAGAAAGACAAAATATCTTAAGTCATTGATGATTTCATGGAGCTCCGTCCATACCTACCCACCTACCTGGGAGAAAAGAATGAACTCTTGTTTGTTAAAAGTATCGGAATGTTGATTTTCTGTTACTTGCAGCCTTACTGATGTAGGAAGGGGAATTAAAGGAGTCTCAGATAAGAGCATACACCTGGAAAAAGGCGGCAAGACTTGGGTCCTGGGGATCTCAAATTCTCTGTGCTTTTTTAAAACCATTCCCTTACCCTTAGCTAGAATAAGAACTTGAACTTTCAGTGGAAGGAAAGAAAAATGATCCATTAGTATTTTTCCTGCATAAGTTAAAGAACCTCGGGTTAAATTAGAACACGGAATATCAAAGATGTCTCTGAACCCAGGACAAACCAATAAACTTTTCTCATAACCAGAAATAAGCAATACTGTGAATACATTTTATTGAAGGTAGTCAAAACAGAGAGTCAAAATGAGCAATTTATCCTTCTATTGCGGATGCCGCCAGTAGTCAATCCAAGATCCTTTTTCCTTTCCCTTGTTGATAGAGCAAGGTGTCTGTGTAGCCTTCTTCCATGTGATTGAAGAGATCCCTCAGTTACAGGGTTTTTGTCAAAATTGATCATAGAAGCCCATTCCCCTAGCCAGTGATTGGCCTAAGGGTGGACATGTGACCTAGCTCTGACCAATAAAACATGAGAAAATGTCTACTAGAAAAGATGATTTTCCCCTCCTTTGGACATTGTCAGATCTGGCTGCCACTGCTGTGACAAGATAAAGTCAATTCATGATGAATAGTAGGGTAATAATATGGAGAGGACCCAGGTCCTTGATGATAGTGTTGAGTCACTGAACTTGACTCTGACCCATCTTTAACTTTGGACCTTTTGTTGTGCCAGATTGAGCAAAATTGAGTCAGTTGAAGGCACTGAAACTATACAGTTTCCTGATCTCAGTAGAGATTTGGCCCAATTAGAAAGCACAGCAGGTTGGAGGCTCTCCAGGACCACCCAGTCTCAGACTACGTGGGAAGTTTCTTGCAAGCAAGACCGGAAAATTTCCCTACATATTGGTTTTTTCAAGTGATCTGAACATTCATTACTGCTCTACACAATAGCCATGGAATGACCCCTGGCTGGAGAAATCTAGCAAAGGCAAATTGAAAAATCCAACCTAATGAATGGGAATTAGAATTTCTTAAAATAGAATAGACATTACTGTTGCTAACTGAACTGAATAGGTTATGGAGCATATGTCATGTTGTGCACCAAACTCTACACTATTTATATTTTTAAGAATTAATGCAATGTTTTGGTATTTTACTTTTTTGAAAACAGGATAGTATAGAATATGAGTCTGGTTCTGAGTGGAAACTGCCAGGATTCCACCCCCTCTCTATCATTAACCAGATGGCTGATGCTGAGCAAGTGATAGTAATTTTCTGTGCTTCTATTTCCCCATCTGTAAAATGGGTATAATAAAAACACTTCACAGATAATAATGAGCATAAAAATGACAACTTCAGAGTGTTGTTGTGAGGATCTAATCATTTTTATTATGTAGTAGATGCTATGTAATTGTCAGCTGCTATCATTATGCACAGTCTGGGTTGTAAGCATTCTCTCTTCACTATCCTTTTGGACAACAGGTAATCTGGCATTTGTTAAGCCCGGAATTAATACTGCTTGAATTTGGGTTTTCTATTGCCTCTACTTGGAAAATTTTGACTATAATATGATTACCTTATACTTCATGAAGGAGAAAATATTATCTTGAATATAAATTGTTCTTTGCTTAATTTTATAATGAATACTGTTACTACTAATCACATCACTTAAAAAAATGCTTTAGATCACAGAATCCTTACTTTTGCAACCTGGTGAATAAGTCCTGAATTACATTAGTCTTAATTTTTAAAGTTGCATAAATGTCCACTGATTTCAATAAGTAGTTATAGAAAATTTTCACACTCGAATTCATATTTCTCAGTGACTCACTAGTCTTGTGGGAGCTATCATCACCTGTACTTGTAGTTTTTATTTATTTATTTTTTTTTAAATATTTTCCCCATTTTATTTTATTTTATTTTATTTTATTTCATTAATCAGTAGTTTTTATTATGGTTTTGTGGGGTACAGTTAAGGGTAGGTGTACA
>NW_007161479.1:0-817 GCF_000164805.1 Carlito syrichta | reverse complement strand
TTAGGTAAGATGGACATCTTCACAATGTTGATTCTTCCGATCCATGAGCATGGGATATTTTTCCACTTGTTCATGTCGGCTTTGATTTCTTTGAGCAGTGTTTTGTAATTTTCATTGTAAAGGTCTTTCACGTCTCTGGTCAGGAAGATGCCAAGGTATTTCATTTTTTTTGTGGCTATTGTGAATGGAACTGTGTTTTTTATTTGGGTTTCTGTTTGTTTATTATTGGTGTAGAGAAATGCGATTGTCTTTTGTACATTTATTTTGTATCCTGAGACTTTGCCAAAGGCTTTTATCAATGTAAGGAGACCTTTGACAGATTCTCTTGGGTTTTCAAGGTACACCATCATGTCATCTGCATAGAGAGATAACTTGACTTCCTCTTTTCCTATTTGAATACCTCTGATTGCCTCCTCTTCTCTGATTGCTTTAGCCAGGACTTCCAATACTATGTTGAACAGGAGGGGAGAGAGTGGGCATCCTTGTCTAGTTCCAGTTTTCAGGGGAATTGGTTCCAATTTTTGTCCATTTAGGAGTATGCTGGCTGTGGGTTTCTCGTAGATGGCTTTTACTATTTTGAGGTATGTTCCCCGTATGCCTAGATGTTCAAGGGTTTTTATCAAGAAGGGGTGCTGGATTTTATCAAAAGCTTTTTCTGCATCTAGTGATATGATCATGTGGTTTTTGTTTTGACATCTGTTGATGTATTTAATTACATTTATGGTTTTACGAATATTGAACCAGCCTTGCATGCCAGGAATGAAGCCTACTTGGTCATGATGGATGATTTTTGAGATGTATTGCTGAATCCGGTTTG
>NW_007161478.1:0-643 GCF_000164805.1 Carlito syrichta | reverse complement strand
ACCCTCCTCATCCAGGAGGACCATCTGATCATTGACAGCCCAGGTTAACGGTTCCCAGAAAGGCCCACAGGTATGCCCCCTCCCAGCCACCACAGCCCGGTCAGCCTCTTTTCTCATGTCCAGGGCTCTGGCGGGCACTATGTGCTCTGCTGGCTCTGCTCCTCCTGCCCGCAGCCCCGCAGTCATCTTTGCCTCACCCCAGCACCAGCACAGCACAACTACATCCCTCCCTCAGTATATTCTGTGGCACTGGCCAGGCCTGCCGTTCTGTGTTTGTGGGGGCTGGGTGAGGCCATCTCCCTAGACAACAGCTGCTTCTGGCTCCCAGGTCCTCAAGTTCCCCAACCTGGCACAGGTTTGGTGCACAGCAGACACTCCATAAGTGCTCACTCAGTAAATGCCAAAGTTTAATAAAAACCCAGAGACACCTGGAGTGTGTTTTAGTTTCTGTAAGTTTAATTTAAAAAAAATTAAAGTCACATTGTAACACTGGAAAAACACACAGAACTCATGTTTCCATGAAGAACAGAGAGCTAAGCCTACAAACCCTGGGAAGGTTTCTGTGGGAAGAGCCCTAAGGCTGGGTGCCCAGTCCCTGGTGGGGCGAGTGCTGGGAGGAGATAGAGGAGCATCCCCTACATCC
>NW_007161477.1:0-792 GCF_000164805.1 Carlito syrichta | reverse complement strand
TCTTTTGAAGAAAGCAGCAGGAGAGGGGATGGCCACCTCATGAGAACCACCTCGCCTAGGAATCAGAAACCCTCCGTCACATTCCTGGCTCCCAAAGGGCTCAGGAGCACTCAGACGGGCTGGGGGCTCAGGAGTGCTCGAACTCAGCACATGCACTAATGCAGGCCTGATATGCATCTCCATGCATGCCACCTCAAGGCTCACGTCAGCAGGAGCAAACCAGGAGCCAGAGGGTCCCTGGAGCACAGAGCCTTGGGCACAGCCAGGTGCAGACTGCCGTTCTCCACGCCTCCACCCACAGTGATACTCACTATCTGCTTCTCCGTTTAGCTGTTGGAACTCAGCAGGTTCACAGCCTCCATGTGCCAAAGTCAATGTTGTGATCAAGATGAAATATGAAGAACGACTTGCAGATACATGTATTTTTTTTTTTTTTTTGCTGTAGTCATCAAGAGTCTTGTCACCTACAGAAAATGTGGGAAAAGGTTTTACTCCAGGTGGAAGGCAGGCAAGGGCCAAGAACTCAGTGGCAGAACATGGGAAGCACAAGTGTGGATCCGGCCCGAGGAGCTGTGCCTCAGCAGCAGGGCAGCATGCTGGCAGGAGTGACGTTTCTTTTTTTTTATTTTTTATTTTTTTTATTTTCTTTTCTTTTCTTTTTTATTTATTTATTTATTTATTTTTTTAATCATTAATCAGTATTTTTATTATAGTTTTGTGGGGTACAGTTATGGGTTAGGTGTACAATTACGTTTCATTCAGACACCCTGTTGATAAGAGGTGTTTTCCCAG
>NW_007161476.1:0-760 GCF_000164805.1 Carlito syrichta | reverse complement strand
CTTGCCTTAATAGTGCCGTCTGATACTCCTTGCCTTAGAAGTGCCATCTGACAATCCTTGCCATATAAGTGCCGTCTGATACTCCTTGCCTTATTAGTGCTGTCTGATTCATCTTCCCTTTTTAGTGCCGTCTAATACTCCTTGCCTTATTAGTGCCGTCTGATACTGCTTGCGTTATTAGTGCCGTTTGATCCTTCTTGCATTATTATTGCCGTCTGATACTACTTGCCTTATTAGTTCCGTCTGATACTACTTGCCTTCTTAGTGCCTTGTGATACTAATTTCCTTCTTAGTGTCATATGATACTATGGCCTTCTTAGTGTGATCTGATATTCCTTGCCTTCCTAGTGTCGTCTGATACTCCTTTCCTCCTTAGTGTCGTCTGATACTATTCACTTTTTAGTGTCGTCTTATACTACTTGAGCTGTTAATGCCGTCTGAAATTACTTTCCTTATTAGTGCCATCTGATACTACTTTCCTTCTTAGTGTGGTCTGATACTACTTGCCTTCTTAGTGTCGTCTGATACTCCTTGCCTTCTTAGTGTCCTCTGATACTACTTGCCTTCTTAGTGTCGTCTTATACTACTTGCGTTGTGAGTGCCGTCTGATACTACTTGCATTGTTAGTGCTGTCTGATACTACTGTCCTTATAGTGCCATCTGATACTACTTGCCTTGTGAGTGCCGTCTGATAATACTTGCCTTAATAATGCCGTCTCATACTCCTTGCCATATTATTGCCATCTGATAATGTTTGACT
>NW_007161475.1:0-894 GCF_000164805.1 Carlito syrichta | reverse complement strand
CATACTACTTGCCTTATTAGTTCCGTCTGATACTACTTGCCTTCTTAGTGCCTTGTGATACTAATTTCCTTCTTAGTGTCATATGATACTATGGCCTTCTTAGTGTGATCTGATATTCCTTGCCTTCCTAGTGTCGTCTGATACTCCTTTCCTCCTTAGTGTCGTCTGATACTATTCACTTTTTAGTGTCGTCTTATACTACTTGAGCTGTTAATGCCGTCTGAAATTACTTTCCTTATTAGTGCCATCTGATACTACTTGCCTTCTTAGTGTGGTCTGATACTACTTGCCTTCTTAGTGTCGTCTGATACTCCTTGCCTTCTTAGTGTCCTCTGATACTACTTGCCTTCTTAGTGTCGTCTTATACTACTTGCGTTGTGAGTGCCGTCTGATACTACTTGCATTGTTAGTGCTGTCTGATACTACTGTCCTTATTAGTGCCATCTGATACTACTTGCCTTGTGAGTGCCGTCTGATAATACTTGCCTTAATAGTGCCGTCTCATACTCCTTGCCATATTATTGCCATCTGATAATGTTTGACTTAATACTGCCATCTGATACAACTTGCCTTAGTAGTCCGTCTGATAATACTTGACTTAATAGTGCCGTCTGATACTACTTGCCTTCTTAATGTCTTGTGATACTACTTGCATTTTTAGTGTCGTCTGATACTCCTTGCCTTCTTAGTGTCGTCTGATACTACTTGCCTTCTTAGAGTCGTCTTATACTACTTGCGTTGTGCGTGCCATCTGATACTACTTGCATTGTTATTGTCGTCTGATACTACTTTCCTTATTAGTGCCGTCTGTACTCCTTGCCTTATTAGTGCCGTCTGATACTCTTTGCCTATTTGTTTCGTCTTATACTACTTGCATTGTGAGTGCCGCCTGAC
>NW_007161474.1:0-2982 GCF_000164805.1 Carlito syrichta | reverse complement strand
TAGCTAGCTATCTAGCTAGCTGTCTAGCTAGGCAGCTGACTTAAGAAGCTGACTTAACTAGTAACCTAGCTACCATAACTAACTGACGTATATAGCTAGCTTCCTACTAGATAGCTGACTTAGTTAGCTAATTAGCTACCTATCTAGTTAGTCAGCTGACTTAAATAGTTAGCTAACTAGCTAGTTACCTAGCTAACAAGTTGACTTAAATAGTAAGTTTCCTTGCTAGCTAGCTGACTTGACCAGCTAGAAATCTAGTTAGCTATGCCATTATCTAACGTACTAGCAAGGTGATTTAGTCATCTGACTTTTCCTGTTATCTAATGAGCTGGTTAGCTGACTCACCCAGGTGAGTTAACTCATTAGCATCTAGCTAGCTAGCTGACCATCCAGCTGACTTAACTCATTAGCTAACTAGCTTGCTAGCCTACTCAACCAGCTTACTCATCCCATTTGCTAACTAGCTAGCTAGCTGACTAAAACAGCTGAATTAACCTGTTAGTTAATGAGCTAACATCCTGACTCAACCTGCTGACTTAAACCTTTATCTAACTAGCTAGATAGATGTCTTAACCAGCTGACTAAATTAGAAATCTGACTTAACTAGCTGACTTAGTTAGCTGACTTAACTACTTGCCTAGCTGACTTAACTCGGTTACAACTTGTTAGTTTGCTGACAACTACCTGAATTAAATGGTAAACTAACTATTTAACTATCTGAATAATGTGCTGACTTAAATAATTAGCAAAACAGTTAGGTTGCAGGGTAAAGTATCTGACTTAAATAATTAGCTAACTTGAGCAAGATGACTTAGCTAGCTGAATTACCTAGCTAGCTAGTTAACTAGCTCACTTAGCTAGCTGACATAAATTGCTAGCTTACGAGATAGCTAGCTGAATTAACGAGTTGGTTAATGAGTTGGATAACTGTTTTAACTAGTTGGTAAACGAGTAAAATAGCTGACTTAACCTGTTGGTTAACGAGTTAGCTAGGTGACAACTTGTCTGATGAGTCGGCTGACTAGTTAGCTGGGTTAACACGTTGGCTGACTTCTCGGCTGACCTGTTAGCTAGTTTAACAAGTTGACTGACTAATCGGCCGACTATTTAGCTTTTATAACTAGTTGGATGAGGAGTTGGCCCCATAGTTAGCTCTGTTAAGTAGTTGGCTGGCTAGTTTGCTGACCTAATTATTTGGCCAACTAGCTGGCCGAATAGTTAGCTGACCTAAGTAGTCGGCTGAATATTTAGCTGATCTAAATTGTTGGCTGCCAAGTTGGCCCACTAGTTGGCCAATTGGCTAGCTGACAACTAATTGGCCGGTTAGTAGGCCAACTGGTTAGCTGAATTAACTAAACGGCCAGCGTGTGATCCTACAGGTGTACTGTCTTAACTAGTCGGCCAGTGAGTGAGCCTACTGGTCAGCTGAATTAACTATTTGGCCGGCGAGTGAGCCAACGCATGCACTGCCATAATAGTCAACTGGCAAGTGAGATGCCTGGTGAGTTGACTTAACTAGTCTGCTGGTGAGCAAGCCAACTACTTAGCTGACCTGAGGCCTGTGAGCTATCTGACAAGTTAGTTGACCTCTTGGCTGGTGAGCATGCCAACTAGTTTGCTTACCTGTTATCAGGCGAGTGAGCTGACTAGTTAGTTGACCTGATGAAAAGATATGGAGCCCACTAGTTAGCTTACCAGGTAGCTGAGTTGCTAGCCGACTAGTTCCTAAGTAACTAGCTGATTTGCTAGCTGACTTAGCTAGCTATCTGACTAGCTAGCTGATTATCTTGCTGACATTACTCTCTAGCAACCAAGCTATCTAGCTGTATAGCTAGCTGACTTAACTAGCTAGCTAACTGGCTAGTTAGATGGCTAGCTGACTTAAATATCTACCTGACTAACTAGCTGAATAGCTAGCTGTCTTAACTTGCTAGCTGACTAGCAACCTGGTTAGCTAACTGACTTAACTAGGTACCTGAATAGTTACCTGACTTGCTAGCTGACTTAACTAGCTAGTTTGATAGCTAGGTGACTTAACTAGCTGATTAACTGATTGACTGGCTAGCTGGATCTCCAGCTGACTTAACTCGCTAGCTACCTGCCTGGCTAGCAGGCTAGGCAGCCAGCAGTCTAGCCAGTGGACTGGCGACCTGGCTAGCCAGATGGCTTGAATAGACAGCCGGCTGGTTGGACAGTGGAATAGCCAGCCGGCTTAAATAGCCAGGCACCCTGTTGGTCAGCCGGCTAGGCAGCCAGCTTAACTAGCTGGCCACCTACCTGACCAGCCTGCTAACCAGCTGGCTTATGTTGCCAGACACCTAGCTAGCCAGCTGGCTAACCAGTTGTCTTAACTAGCTGACTTAACTAGATAGACATCCGGCTAACCAGCTGGCTTAACTAGTGAGCCAGACGACTATCCAGCTCACTTAATTCACTGACTAAACTAGCTAGCAAGCCGACTAGCCAGCTGACTTAATTAGCTAGCTAGCTACCTAGACAGATGGCTAGCAAGCTGACTTAACTAGGTGACTTAACCAGCTAGTCAGCAGGCCAGCCAGCTGACTTAACTTGCTAGCTACCTAGCTAGCCAGATGGCTAGCCACTTGAAATAAGTAGCTGATGTAACAATGTAACCATTTGGCTAGCCAGCTGACTCAAATAATTGACTTAACTCTTTAGCCAACTGGCTAACCAGGTGATTTAACTAGCTGACATCACTAGGTAGCCAGGTGGCTAGCCATCAGACTTAATTAGCTATCTACCTATGTATTCCACTGACTTGCCAGCTGACTTAAATACCTAACTACCTAGCTAACCAGTTTTCTAACCAGCTAGCATAAATAGCTGCTGTAACTAGCTGCCCTGCTTTCTAGACAGTTGGATTAACTAGCTTGCTACATAGCTAGCCAGCTGAATATCCAGCTGAATTAACTAGGTGACTTATCTAGCTAGCCAGCTGTCAGGCAGCTGACTTAACTAGCA
>NW_007161473.1:0-844 GCF_000164805.1 Carlito syrichta | reverse complement strand
CTAGCCAGCAGAGTTAACTACCAATCTACCTAGCTAGACAGCTGTATAGCCAGTTGACTTAACTAGCTGACCAAACTAGATAGCCTTTAGGCTAGACAACTGACTTAAGTAGCTACCTACCTACATAGCCTGCTGTCTTGCCGGCTGACTTAACTAATAACTACCTAGCTAACCTGCTGGCCAGCGAGCTGACTTAACAAGATGACTTTAGTTAGCCAGCTTAACTAAATAACTGACATAACTAGCTAGCTACCTACCTAGTCAGCTGACTTAACTAGCTGCTTTAACTAGCTAGCCCCCTCAGTAGCTATCATATAGCTAGCTGACTTAATTAGCTGACTTTAGCAAGCTAGCTGATATCTAGCTGCATTGACTCACTAGCTACCTAGACATGCAGCTGAATGAACTAGCTGAAATAACTAGCAAGCCACCTGTCTACGCATCTGATGTAACTAGCTTTTTAATAGCTAGCCAGCTTGCTAGACAACTGGCTTAACGAGATGACTTAACTAGCTAGCCAGATGTTTAGCCAACTGAGTAAACTAGCTGACTTAACTAACTTGCAAGCTGGTTAGCCAGCTGACTTCATTTTCTAGCTTCTTAGCTAGCCAGCAGCCAAGCCAACTGGCTTAACTAGCTGACTTAGTGAAGTAGCCAGCTGGCGAGCCAACAGACATAAGTAGCTAGTTACCTAGATAGACAGCTGGATAGCCAGGTGACTTAACTAGGTGACATAGAAAGACAGCCTCATGGCTAGCAAGCTCAATTAACTAGCTATCAACCTACTTAGACCACAGGCTTGCCAGCTAAGTTAACTGCCTAATATATAGCTAACTTGCTGACC
>NW_007161472.1:0-498 GCF_000164805.1 Carlito syrichta | reverse complement strand
TAACACAGCTAACTAGGCGGCCGACTAGTTGGCCGACTTTTAAGCCTGCTAAAAGTTGGGCGAGTAGGCGGCCAACGTGTTAAACAATCTAAGTAGTCAGCCGACTTGACAACCCACAAGTTAATTCAACTGACTCACGCATTGACCACCTAGTTAAGTCAGTTAGTTAACTCATTTAATAATTAGTTAAAACAGTTAGCTAAGTCGTTAACCAACTCGTTAAGTCAGTTAACCAACTCATTGAGTCGTTAACCAACTAGTTAAGTCGTTAACCAACAGTTAGCTAAGTCGTTAACCAACTCGTTGTCACATAGCTAACCAGCTAGCTAACTAAGTAAGCAAACTAAGTCAGTTAGCTCACTAGTTAGCTAACTATTTAAGTCAGCTACTTAAGTCAGCAACCTAACTAGTTAGATAATTATTAAAGCAGCTAGTTATTCAGCTAGTTAAATAGTTAGCTAACTATTTAATTCAGGTATTTAAGTCAGCTAGCTAACT
>NW_007161471.1:0-513 GCF_000164805.1 Carlito syrichta | reverse complement strand
CCGTGGACTCCAACTTCAGGATCTGATAACCAGTTGAGTAAGAAAATTGCCCATTGAGAGTGGGTTGTGTGGTCTCCTTAAAGACCAACTCCTCTCTCAGTCAGGCACACACTGGCCAGCCTGGGGTCTGTAACATCTCAATGGGGCTCGTAACAGTGACTGGGCACTTCAGGGAGGGCACATGGGCCCCCCTGAATGCCAAGAAGAGATGAGAAATGGCACCACGTGAGGACCCGCCAACCACTGGCACAGGTGGACGTTCTAACCCTGGGACTTCCACCTGCTGTTTGCACCTGAGGGGAGACTCTGTGACTAAGTGTTCTGGCCCTTGCTTCTGGGTCACTGGGGCAGAGACTGTTCAAAGCTCAGCCCGGGACCAACCCAGTTCTGGCTAGGCCCTCTCCCATCACCATGGCTTATCTGTGGCGAGGGTCAATAGACTAGCTGGGAAGAGTTTCAAGGAGGTGACACTGTTGTCAGACCTGATGAGATGCTCTCCCCAATGGCATCTCT
>NW_007161470.1:0-1289 GCF_000164805.1 Carlito syrichta | reverse complement strand
ACAAAATTAAGATAACTTAACTCAGTTTCTTAACAGACAAGTTAGAGTTAAAAAAGAAAACACACAGGAAGAGAAATATTTGTAAAACATTTATTTATGAGAGAACTAGACTTTATTCCTTGTAAATACACTCTCAATAATTTAAAAAACTCAAAAAAGTAGACAAAGACTTGTATAGACTTTGGAGGTACAAGATAAGTGTAGAAAATGAAAGATGTTTGACAATATTAGTCAGTAGGGAGATTCAGATTATTCGTGAACAATAAGGAAACAACTTGCATAAAGAACCAGACAAAAAATATAAAATAGGAAAATACAAAACCACACATACAGAACATAGATGCAAACTTCTAATAAAATATATGTTGTAATGAGTACAGAAATTTGTTTAAATGAATAATATTAATATCCAAGATAGGTTTATTTCTGACATGCAATGATTATTTAATTTTAGAACAAAGATAAAATGACAACAGGCTTCTCATCAGAAACTATGCAAGTCAAAAGGCACAGAAGTGACATCTTTAAAGTACTGAAAATCACTCATGCACTTATGACACTGAGAAATTAATGGAGCAGGACACAGCCCAAACACTGAGAAACTATTTGCTCAAATTCAGTACTGATTACTAATTCTTGATCAAAGCACTAAGCTAACCAAGAATGGTAGGTAAATTCCTTGATGTATTCTTGGAGTCTATAAGAGAACATGGAAATTGAATTTGACAGTAAAAGTGTAGGGAGACCTCTTAAAATTTAAGAGTGTGAAAAGGAATTTTGTGTCACTACTCCTCTTCAACATTGAATTGAATTCTCCATCCAGTGCAATAAACAAAAACATAATATGTCTTACAGATTGGGGATAAAAACTATTAATATTTATAGATAATACAGGAAAGTTTACATAAAAATACAACAAATATATTGAAAAAGTAAATTTGATACAAAAAGTATAATGTATATAAAAACAACATTAATGACCAGTTGTGATCCTGTATGCCAGATACAAGTTAAGTTCTGCTGAAAGTGACATCATTCTGTAATGCAAAATATTATATACAAAACTCAGGTATAACTCTAAGAAAATATGTCTCAGTACATACAAATGCCTTCAACCTTGAGAACGGACTGCAGTATAAAAGCAGACAATACAATTTCAGTGGCCATCCACTCAGAAGATTGAGGGTAGCGTTCTGTGCTATTCTGTCTTTTGCAGTAGCTCTGTTGACAGTCCTCCTGTTCGAGTGCCTTTGTAGTATGGCATGTCAGCCTCTCTGCATCAATTTCAT
>NW_007161469.1:0-951 GCF_000164805.1 Carlito syrichta | reverse complement strand
CCAAGAATGGTAGGTAAATTCCTTGATGTATTCTTGGAGTCTATAAGAGAACATGGAAATTGAATTTGACAGTAAAAGTGTAGGGAGACCTCTTAAAATTTAAGAGTGTGAAAAGGAATTTTGTGTCACTCCTCCTCTTCAATATTGAATTGAATTCTCCACCCAGTGCAATAAACAAAAACATAATATGTCTTACAGATTGGGGATAAAAACTATTAATATTTATAGATAATACAGGAAAGTTTATATAAAAATAAAACAAATATATTGAAAAAGTAAATTTGATACAAAAAGTATAATGTGTATAAAAACAACATTAATGATCCAGTTGTGATCCTGTATGCCAGATACAAGTTAAGTTCTGCTGAAAGTGACATCATTCTGTAATGCAAAATATTATATACAAAACTCAGGTATAACTCTAAGAAAATACGTCTCAGTACATGCAAATGCCTTCAAACTTGAGAACGGACTGCAGCATAAAAGCAGACAATACAATTTCAATGGTCATCCATTCAGAAGATTGAGGGTAGCGTTCTGTGCTATTCTGTCTTTTGCAGTAGCTCTGTTGACAGTCCACCTGTTCGAGTGCCTTTGTTGTATGGCATGTCAGCCTCTCTACATCAATTTCATACTGCTATTTTCTTCTTTCTTCATCCCACATAAACTCTCTGTTGAAAAATCAGTTTGATTGATTACTATCATTCATGGGAGGGTGCCTATTGTTCAGAGTTTCCTAAAAGATAAGACTAAAAATGATCAATAGCATGTAATACATTATTGCTAGACTCCAGCTGCTTTTTAGATCATCATATGTGACCTAGTAAAATATAAAATAAGTGTATAAATCTGTGAAAAATATGCATAGCTAGTATCTTTTTATTTCTTTTTATAATTTGGGAAAGTGATGCTAAAAGTCACAAAATAAAGATGCCAAATTCACACATCTAG
>NW_007161468.1:0-791 GCF_000164805.1 Carlito syrichta | reverse complement strand
TACCTGTGTATGACTTACTGTGCAGTAGATTTGTTTACGCTGGCATTAATGCAAATATGTGATCATGTGTGTGCTACAATTTCACAACATCTATGATGTCACTAGGCAATAAAAATGTTTCTGCTCCAATGTAAACTTATAGGACCACTGTCATGGATGGAGTCTGATGTTGACCAAAACATCGTCATGTAGCACATGTCTGTGCTTTAAAGATGTACCTCTGCCTCGATTCATGGTTTCTAATAAAACCTGCAGTTATTCAAATCCTTCTTTTTTCACATACACTGTGTTGAAAAGCGGCATGTATATTTCTTCTCCATCTTGAATAGAGTTGATTGAAGTATGTGTATATATAGCTTTGGGTTTATCTAGTTTAAGGTTTGCTTCTTGAATTTCTAAACTGACAACTTCACCAAATATTTGAAATATTATTTCCTCAAATTATTTTTCCTGCATCAATCTCTTCCCTGTTCGGGACTCCAGTGGAATGCCTGGTAGACTCTTACTCCAGCTGCTTAAAGTGGTGTTGACTTTTTTCAACATATTGCTGTTTTCTTTCATATTGGATAATTTTTATGAATCTTTCCTCAGTTTAGCTAACTTTTTCCAGTGTCCTTTTTATTGTAAATCTAGTACATTTTTTTCAATATATTATTCTTTTATTATTAACATTTCTAGTTTTGTCCATCGCCCCCACTAGTGCATATTGTATCCCATAGATGAGTTTTCAACCCTCCTCTTCTTCTCACACTCCCCCTTCAGAGTCTCCAATGTCCAAGGTACCATCCTTT
>NW_007161467.1:0-741 GCF_000164805.1 Carlito syrichta | reverse complement strand
TCTCAATGGGCATTTTTTTTTACTCAGTTGGATTTTGGGTCACGCCTGGGCCTGCCATTCGCCCTGGTCCTGCTCACGGTCTGCTCAACCTGCATCTGGGTCGTGTGCCTTCACTACCTAGACGCTACATAGCCCCGAGGAAACAATCTCTTCTTCCGCTAGGTCACGGGCTCCTCTCTGGGGTCCCCACGGCTAGAATCCTGGGGTCAATCCCGAAGAATGAACCTGCGCTGTCTGCTGGGAACTCGCTGATGAATGGACACTTGACCTCCACCAGGATCCCTCCTCCCAGCGGGGAGTACAACCCCCTCCTTCCTTCCTCACCTGAGCAGGTGGTCAGTTCTAGGAAACGGACAGCATCCCGGCTCCTCAAAGAGATCAAGGGAGGGCCCAAGGAAAACCTCAAAAGGTGAGAATCGGGTTTAGACCAAAGAGCAGGTTCAAAGAAAAAGACTGCCGGGTAAGTGCAGGCCTCGGAGCCGCGGCGGCCTGAGGGGCCATGTCGGGGTGTTGCGGACCCTCAGCTGCCGCCTGCTGCGGGTCGAGGCCGGCGGGGCCCGCAATGCGGAGCACGAGGCCCGGCAGCTCAGCCGCGACATCGACGCGCTGCTAGCCTGCGAGTGGCACACGGTGCGACGCCTGGTCAAGATCCTGCTGCTGGGCCAGGCTCGGTGGGCTCAGCCTGTAATCCCGCGCCTTTGGGAGGCTGAGGTGAGTGGATTGCCCTGAGCCCACGGGTTC
>NW_007161466.1:0-882 GCF_000164805.1 Carlito syrichta | reverse complement strand
TGTGGGCCTGCACATCATGTGTTATTTTATTTATTTTTTGTATTCCTTCTCATACTTAGCACAGTGGCATATCAATGATGATCTCATGCTCATTATAGAAGGGGGTCATCACCTCAACTCCTATGTTGCCATGGTCAACTCTGGCTCTAGTATCCTGTGATCATGAGAACCCTAATTGTCACCATAGGATTATACCACATTTCTCTTCTCATTCAACTTTGCAGTCCAGGTTTTTCTTTGTTTTCTTTTTTTTCTACTTCAAAAAAAGAAAATATGTAAGATCATTTTCTACATCACTTTTAAACTATCTTGAAAGAAATTCAGTAGTAAATTATTCCATTTGAATAAGAAGCCAGTTTCTTTGGTCTTCTTGGAATATGTATAGAAACCAAATCCATCATTTATCTGCAAGTTAAAAATGGGGCAATGTACTGGATGAAAATATCAACACAATGTCATCATTGCGAGCATGCCAGCTAGGTTCACTCTTGCCAACATATTATTGCCAACTAAATAGGACTCTCTGTATTCTTATGCCCAAGAGAGAAAATATTGACTCCTGGTTTTCAGAACCTAGAAAATATGTATGATATTCCTAGAAGGTGGAAGCTTCAGCATGACACAGGAGATTTGGAAGATCCTATCCATTACTTTCATCTTGTTTCATTAGGTTATTTCATTGGCTTCTTTCCTCCCTTGGACTGAGGTTGTGTACCAGGCAAATGGCCTGTGAATTCAAGAGTCAGAACCAAGATTCAGAGATCTGCAAAAAATATTTTTTTATTCTTTACTTTTTAAAAAATCTATTTTAAAATTACACTGCCATAAATAACATAGTACACAATTGATTTAGCCTTCTACTCATACTATTTCTTTAATAAT
>NW_007161465.1:0-463 GCF_000164805.1 Carlito syrichta | reverse complement strand
TCAGCATGACACAGGAGATTTGGAAGATCCTATCCATTACTTTCATCTTGTTTCATTAGGTTATTTCATTGGCTTCTTTCCTCTCTTGGACTGAGGTTGTGTACCAGGCAAATGGCCTGTGAATTCAAGAGTCAGAACCAAGATTCAGAGATCTGCAAAAATATTTTTTTATTCTTTACTTTTTAAAAAATCTATTTTAAAATTACACTGCCATAAATAATAGTACACAATTGATTTAGCCTTCTACTCATACTATTTCTTTAATAATATGTCAGAGAAAATTTGGGCTTCCATCCCAAACAAGGCTGAAAGTTGTTAAGAAGCAAAGCAGTTTTGCTGAGACCCAAATTCTGTTTGAAAACAGAGCTATTATAAGCCCTGTCTAATCTCTCCAAGATCAGAAATGACTTCAAAAGATGGCATAAGACTATATAGTTCCTTGATATCATCTTAGGAGAGTTGA
>NW_007161464.1:5586-18882 GCF_000164805.1 Carlito syrichta | reverse complement strand
CTGGAAAATGGAGTCCTTATTTAAAGGCAGCTACATGTCCTTTTGCCTAGACAGAATAAGGAATCAGGGTTACACGAGTCCTCAATCCTAAAAAGCTACAGAGCATCTTAGAATATTCTATAAAGAATCAGAGTTTCGAAGCAGGATGTATCTAAAGAGAGTCCTAATATACAGGAAAATACCCAGCCCCTTGCTAAGGAAGAAAAAGAATCGGGTTTATAGCAGTCTTCATTCCTTAAAATCAACAGGCCATCTGCTGTGTGCAAAACAATAATCAGGGTTTAGAAGCTGGAACATAGGTAATAGCAGTCTTCATATGCAGAATCTACATGATCTCTAGCTAAGGGGAACTAAAAAACCTCTTTTGAACGGTTCCTCCATCACAATGTCTACATGACATCTTGCTAATGGCAAAACAAGAATCAGGGTTTCCAAACAGGATTCTGGGGAAAGGAAGTTCTCATATACAGGACATTACACGGCCCCTCGGAAAAGAAGAATAAGGAATCTGTGATACACTAATTCACAATCCGAAAAATTCTGAGGGTGTCTTGCTGCGGTATAAGTAAGAATCAAGGCTTCAAGCTCGTCTCATGTTTCAGAGATATTTGGCTTGTGGGTATTATGAATCATTCATTTCAGGACTCCAGCAACATTCTGGTCCTCTTGAGAGTTGTAATCGGGTATCTGGTAGTACAAATCCCTTAAGATCTTCGGGACAATTAAGGCCAGATTCCCGGGAAAAAAGTATCATATTGCCATGTTTAGATGTAGCTTTGCTCTTAAGATGAACTTGGTAATAATTAAATTTCCATTTCTACTTTATTTGTAGTGAGGCCGAGGGTTTTGCCATTGCTAAATATTTAGTACGAATTACTAAAATGTAACCAGGATCAATGGATTCCCCGTCCCTAGGAAACATCTGGGCAACTGCATTTTTGTACACAGAGTATTGAAATCCACATGGACAGGGAAATTCAGGGCATCTTGCTGAGAACGGAAAGGGAATCCGGCTCTTGAAGTTCTCAATCTCCTAAATCTACAAAGTCTCTTGATAAGGTTTAATCAGCAATCTGGGCTTCTACGTCGCCATATTTTTAGTGTGTTTTTTGAAAAGAGACCAGGAATCTTGGGTTCCAATTCCTCAAGAACTTTATGGGAGTCTTTCTCTTGATATCCAAACAACTGGAATTCTAGGTCCCCAGGAAATATCTTGGCGTCTTACCTTGAATGAAGCAGGAATTTCAGTAATGGGAGTCCTCAGATTCACAACACTACATGACCTGTTGCTACGGAAGAATAAGGAATCTTGGTTACACGAGGCCTCCATCAAAATCCTACAGACCGTCTTGCTAAGAGATAACCACCATTCGGGTTTTGGGAGTAGGAATTGGATAATGGGAGTCCTCATAAACAGGAAACTGCACTGTCTATTGCTAAAGGAGAATAAGGAATCTGGTTTACACGTGTCCTCCATCCCAATAAAACTTCAGGGTTTCTTGCTAAGGGCTAAACACGAATTTGGGGTTTTGAAGCATAAACTAAGGAAATGAAATCTTCATATACAGGCAAATGCACTGACTTTCCCTAAGAAAAAATAAGGAATGTGGGTGACATGTTTTCTCAATCTCCAAAAAAATATACAGCGTCTTCCTAAGATCTAAACAAGAATCAAGCTTTCGATGCATGTATCTGTGAACAGGAATACTCATATACAGGTAACTGAACGGTTGTTGCTAAAAGTAAGGTATTTGGGTTATACGAGTCCTCAGTCCGGAAAATCTACAGGGCATCTTGATGACGGCTAAAGAAGAATGAGGGATTCGAGGCATGAATGTGGGTAATAGCAATCCTCATATACAGGAAACTACATGGCCTCTTGCTCATAAAAGTGCAGAAATCTGTTTTCCACGGTTCCTGTATCAAAAAATCTTCATGACTTCTTACTAAGGGCTAAACAAGAATCAGGGTTTCGAAACAAGAATCAAAGAAAAGAGAGTCCTCACATACAAGACACTTCATGGCCTCCAACTAAGTACGAATAAAGAATCATTGTTGTACGCGCCCTCAAACCAAAAAATTCCCAGGTTGTCTGCTATGGGACAAGCAAGAAACAGATCTTCGAGCTCCCCAAATGTTTCAGAGTAATTTAGCATTGGGATATTATGAATCGGTCATTTCAGGACTCCAGCAACATTCTGGTCCTCTTAGAAGTTGTAAATGGTATTGGGCATTCCAAGTAAGTTAGGTTCCTCAGAACAACTAAGGCCAGATTCCATGACAAAAAGAATCCTCTTGCCATATTTGGATGTATCTCTGGTCTTAAGGTGAACCCTGTAATCCTTCCCCTTCCATGTCTCTATTTATTTTGAGAAGGGACAAGATTTTGCACTTGCCAAATATTTACTACGTACTTTTAATGGTCAGCAGGAATAATGGAATCCACGAACCTAGGAAACTTCTGTGCGTCTGTCTTTTGATATACTGAATTTGGAATCCATATCGACAGGAACTATCACATGATCTTACTGAGAATTAAAAGGAAATCCTGTTCTAGGAGATCTTAGCTTCCTGAATCTACAGGGCATCTTGATAAGGTTTAATCAGCAATCTGGGCTTCTGGGTCTCTACATTTTCAGAGCTACTTGCTCCGTGGATACGCTAAATCTGTCATTACAGATCCTCAGGATCATTCTGGTCCTCTTGTTAGTTGTAATCAAGTATTTGGCCGTAGAAATCCTTTTGTTTCCTGGGACTATCTATGACCATAATCATATTCCCCAGAATCAAAAGGTATATTGGTACAAAATTCCCCGATTCAGGTCATGTCAAGGTACAGAAAATTCTTTTGGGTGGGCAGGTAGGGATTGGGGTTTTGGGTTTGGAGTATTCCACATTTTCGGGAGGTATTGTGAGGGGGAACCAGGAATCTTGGATTACAGTTCAGAAGAATGTTATGGATGTCTTTCTCTTGATATCCAAAAAACTGGAATTCTCGGTGACCAGGAACTGTCTCTGCAACCTGTAGAGTGAAGCCGGAAGCTGGGTAATGGAGCTCATCATATACAGGAAACTACACGTCATATTGCTAAGGAAGTATAAGGAATCTACCTTATATGAGTCCTCATTCCCAAAAAATACAGGCCATATTCCTAAGACGTAACCACGAATCAGGTTTTTGAAGTAGGAATCTGGGTAATGGGAGTCCTCACAAAAAGGAAACAACACTGCCTATTGCTAAGTAAGAATAAGGAATCTGTGTTATTCAGGTTTCAATCCCCAAAAAGCTTAAGGTCATCTTGCTATGGGCTATACACGGATCATGATGTTGTTGAGCATGGTTCTGGAAAATGGAGTCCTTATTTACAGGCAACTAAATGACCTTTTGCTAAGAAAGAATAAGGAATCAGGGTTACACAAGTCCTCAATCCCAAAAATCTACAGAGCATCTTGGAAACTTCTAAAAAGAATGAGAGTTTCGAAGGAGGATGTATGTAATGAGAGTCCTAATATACAGGAAAATACACAGCCGCTTGCCAACGGTGAAAAATAATCGGGATTATAGCAGTCCTCAGTCCTTAAAATCAACATTCCATCTGCTGTGGGCTAAAGAAGAATCAGGGTTTAGAAGCTGAAACATAAGTAATAGCAGTCCTCATATGCAGAATCTATATGATCTCTAGCTAAGGAGAAATAAGAAACATCTTTTACACAGTTCCTCCATCACAATATCTATATGATATCTTGCTAATGACAAAACAAGTATCAGGGTTCCCAAACGGAATTCTGGGGAAAGGGAGTCCTCACATAAAGGCATTACAAGGCCCCTCGGTAAAGAAGAATAAGGAATCTGTGATACACTAGTCCACAATCCGAAAAATTCTCAGGGTGTCTTGCTGCGGTATAAGCAAGAATTAAAACTTTGAGCTCGTCTCATGTTTCAGAGATATTTGGCTTTTGGGTATTATGAATTAGTCATTTCAGGACTCTAGCAACAATCTGGTCCTCTTGAGAGTGGTAATACAGTATCTGGTAGTACAAATCCCTTAAGTTCCTCGTGACAATTAAGGCCAGATTTCCGAAAAAAAGTATTATATTACCGTATTTGGATGTAACTTTGGTCTTAAGATGAACTTGGCAATCATAAAATATCCGTTTATACTTTATTTGTAGGTGGGCCGAGTGTTTTGCAGTTGCCAGATATTTAGTTCTTGTTATTTAAAGGTAACCAGGATTCCTGGATTCCCTGTCCCTAGGAAACATATGGGCATCTGCATTTGTGTACACAGAGTATTGAAATCCACATGCGCAGGGAAATTCAGGGCATCTTGCTGAGAACGGAAAGGGAATCCGGCTCTTGGAGTTCTCAATCGCCTAAATCTACAAAGTCTCTAGATAAGGTTTAATAAGCAATCTGGGCTTCTACGTCGCCATATTTTTAGTGTGTCTTTTGAAAAGGGACCAGGAATCTTGGGTTCCAATTCCTCAAGAACTTTATGGGAGTCTTTCTCTTAATATCCAAGCAACTGGAATTCTAGGTCACCATGAAATATCTTGGCGTCTTGCCTTGAATGAAGCAGTAATTTCAGTAATGGGAGTCCTCAGATACAGAACACTACACGACCTGTTGCTACGGAAGAATAAGGAATCTTGGTTACACAAGGCCTCCATCAAAATCCTACAGACCATCTTGCTAAGAGAGAACCACCATTCGGGTTTTGGGAGTAGGAATCTGGATAATGGGAGTCCTCATAAACAGGAAACTGCACTGTCTAGTGCTAAAGGAGAATAAGGAATCTAGTTTACACGTGTCCTCCATCCCAATAAATCTTCAGGATTTCTTGCTAAGGGCTAAACACGAATTTGGGGTTTTGAAGCATAAACTAAGGAAATGAAATCTTCCTATACAGGCAAATGCACTGACTTCTCCTAAGAAAGATTATGGAATGTGGGTGACATGTTTTCTCAATCTCCAAAAAAGTATACGGCGTCTTCCTAAGATCTAAACAAGAATCAAGCTTTTGACACATGTATCTGTGAACAGGAGTACTCATATACAGGTAACTGCACGGTTGTTGCTAAAAGTAAAGTATCTGGTTAATACTAGTCCTCAGTCCTGAACATCTACAGGGCATCTTGCTGACGGCTAAAGAAGAATCAGGGATTCGAGGCATGAATGTGGGTAATACCAATCTTCATATACAGGAAACTACATGGCCTCTTGCTAATAAAAGTGCAGAAATCTGTTTCCACGGTACATCTAACAAAAAATCTATGTGACTTCTCACTAAGGGCTAAACAAGAATCAGGGTTTCGAAAAAAGAATCAAGGGAAAGAGAGTCCTCACATACAAGACACTTTATGGCCTCCAACTAAGTACGAATAAAGAATCATTGTTGTACGTGCCCTCAATCCAAAAAATTCCCACGTTATCTACTATGGGACAAACAAGAAACAGATCTTTGAGCTCCCCAAATGTTTCAGAGCAATTTAGCATTCGGACATTATGAATCGGTCACTTCAGCACTCCAACAAAACTCTGGTCCTCTTAAAAGTTGTAAATGGTATTGGGCACTCCAAGTCCGTTAGGTTCCTCAGAACAACTAAGGCCAGATACCAGGACAAAAAGAATCTTCTTGCCATATTTGGATGTACCTCTATTCTTACAGTGAAGACTGTAATCCTTCCTCTTCCGTGTCTCTTTTTATTTTGAGAAGGGACAAGGATTTTGCACATGCCAAATGTTTACTACATACTTTTAATGGTAACAAGGAATCATAGAATCCACTAACCTAGGAAACTTCTGGGCATCTGTCTTTTGAAATACTGAATATAGAATCCAAATCGATAGGAAAAATCAGGGCATCTTAAAGAAATTTAAAACGAAATCCCGTTCTAGGCGTTCTTATTTTCCGGATTCTACAGGGCCTCTTGAAGAGGTTTAATCAGCAATCTGGGCTGCGGGTTCCCTATATTTTCAGAGCTACTTATTCCGTGGATACCCTAAATCTGCCATTACAGATTCTCAGGATCTTTTTGGTCCTCTTGTTTTTTGTAATCAAGGATTTGGCCCTAGAAATTCTGTTTTTTTCCTGGGACCATCTATGACCATAATAATATTCCCCAGAATCAAAAGGTATATTGGTACAAAATAACTCGATTGAGGTAACCTCAAAGTACAGATAATTCTTGTGTGTGTGTAGGTAATAATTGGGGTTTTGTGTTTGGAATATTCCGCCTTTTGGGGAGGTCTTGTGAAGGGGAACCAGGAATCTACGAATCCAGTTCTGAAAAGAATATTATGGACGTCTTTCTCTTGATATCCAAAAAACGGGAATTCTCGGTCACCAGGATCTGTCTTGGCATCCTGCAGAGTGAAGCAGGAAGCTGGGTTATGGCGTTCATCACATACAGGAAACTACACGTCATATTGCTAAGGAAGTATAAGGAATCTTCCTTATATGAGTCCTCAATCTCAAAAACTACAGGTCATGTTCCTAAGACGTAACCATGAATCGGGTTTTTGAAGTAGGAATCTGGGTAATGGGAGTCCTCACATAAAGGAAACTTCACTGCCTATTGCTATGTAAGAATAGGAGTCTGCGTTTCTCAGGTCCTCAATCCCTAAAAGCTTAAGATCATCTTGCTATGTGCTAAACACGAATCATGGTGTTTTCGAGCTTGAATTTGGAAAATGAAATCCTTATTTACAGGCAACTACATGACCTTTTGCTAAGAAAGAATAAGGAATCTGGTTTACACGAGTTCTCAATCACAAAAAACTACAGAGCATCTTGGAAAGTTCTAAAAAGAATAAGAGTTTCGAAGCAGGATGTATCTAATGAGAGTCCTAATATACAGGAAAATGCACAGCCCATTGCCAAGGAAGAAAAATAATGGGGGTTATAGCAGTCCTCAGTCCTTAAAATCAACAGTCCATCTGCTGTGGGCTAAACAAGAATCAGGATTCAGAAACTGGAACATAGGTAATAGCAGTCCTCATATGCAGAATCTCCATGATCTCTAGCTAAGGAGAACTAAGAAACCTCTTTTACACTGTTCCTGCATCACAATATCTACATGACATCTTGTTAATGGCAAAACAAGAATCAGGCTTTCCAAACAGGATTCTGGGGAAAGGAAGTTCCCATATACAGGACATTACACGGCCCCTCTGTAAACAATAATAAGGAATCTGTGATACACTAGTCCACAGTCCAAAAAATTCTCAGGGTGTCTTGTTGCTGTATAAACAAGAATCAAGACTTCGGCTCATCTCATGATTTGGAGATATAAGGCTTGTGGGTAATATGAATCAGTCATTACAGGACTCCAGCAACATTCTGGTCCTCTTGAAGGTTGTAATAGGGTATCTGGTAGGCAAATCCCATAGGTTCCTCAGGAAAATAAAGGCCATTTTCCCCGAAAAGAGTATCATCTTGTCGTTTTTGGATGTAACTTTGGTCTTAACATGAACTTGGTAATCCTTAAATTTCCATTTGTACTTAATTTGGAGAGGGGCCGAGGGTTTTGTAGTTACCAAATATTTAGTACGAATTATAAAAATGTAACCAGGATCCATGTATTCCACGTCCCTAGGAAACATCTGGGCATCTGCATTTTTGTACACAGTGTTTTGGAATCCACATGGGCAGGGAAATTCAGGGCATCTTGCTGAGAAAGGAAAGGGAATCCGGCTCTTGGAGTTCTCAATCACGTAAACCTTCAAAGTCTCTTGATAAGGTTTAATCAGAAATCTGGGCTTCTATGTCGCCACATTTTAGTGTGTCATTTGAAAAGGAACCAGGAATCTTGGGTTCCAATTCCTCAAGAACTTTATGGGAGTCTTTCTCTTGATATCCAAGCAATGGAATTCTAGGTCTTCAGGAAATATCTTGTCTTGCTGAGAATGAAGCAGGAATTTCAGTAATGGGAGTCCTCATATACAGAACACTAAACGACCTGTTGCTACGGAAGAATAAGGAATCATGATTTTAGGAGGCCTCCATCCCAAAAACCTACTGACTGTCTTGGTAAGAGATAACCACCATTCAGGTTTTGGGAGTAGTTATCTGGATAATGGGAGTCCTCACATACAGGAAACTGCACTGTCTATTGCTAAAGGAGAATAAGGAATCTGGTTTACACGTATCCTCCATCCCAATAAAACTTCATTGTTTCTTGCTAAGAGCTAAACACGAATTGGGCTTTTGAAACATAAACTAAAGAAATGAAATGCTCATATGCAGACAAATGCACTGACTTTTCCTAAGAAAGAATAAGGAATGTGGGTTACATGTTTTCTCAATCTCCAAAAAAATATACGGCATCTTCCTAAGATCTAAACAAGAATCAAGCTTTCGACTCATGTATCTATGAACAGGAGTACTCAAATACAGGTAACTGCACGGCTGTTGCTAAAAATAAGTAATCTGTGTTATATGAGTCCTCAGTCCTCAAAATCTACAGGGCGACTTGCTGACGGCTAAAGAAGAATCAGGGATTCCAGGCATGAATATGTGTAATAGCAATCCTCATATACAGGATAGACATGGCCTCTTGCTAAGAGAAGAGAAGAAATATGTTTTCCACGCTTCCTCTATCAAAAAATCTACATGACTTCTTACTAAGGGCTATACAAGTATCAGGGTTTCGAAACAGGAATCAAGGGAAAGAGAGTCCTCACATACAGGACACTATATGGCCTCCATGTAAGTACAAATAAAGAATCATCTTTGTACACGTCCTCAATCCAAAAAATTCCCAGGTGGTCTGCTATGGGACAAACAAGAAACAGATCTTCGAGCTCCCCAAATGTTTCAGAACAATTTAGCATTCAGATTTTCTGAATCAGTCATTTCAGGACTCCAGCATCATTCTAGTCCTCTTAAAAGTTGTAAATGGTATTGGGCACTACAAGTCTGTTACGTTCCTCAGAACAACTAAGGCCAGATTCCAGGACAAAAAGAAACTTCTTGCCATATTTGGATGTAACTCTGATCTTAAGGTGAACCCTGTAATCCTTCCCCCTCCGTGTCTCTTTTTATTTTGAGAAGGGACAAGGGTTTTGCACTTACCAAATGTTTACTACATACTTTTAATGGTAACCAGGAATCATGGAATCCATGAACCTAGGAAATTTCTGGGCATCTGTCTTTTGATATACTGAATTTGGAATCCAAATCGACAGGAAAAATCAGGGCATCTTACTGAGAATTAAAAAGAAATCCGGTTCTAGGAGTTCTCATTTTCCGGAATCGACAGGGCCTCTTGATAAGGTTTAATCAGAAATCTGGGCTTCTGGGTTCCTACATTTTCAGAGACACTTGCTCCGTGGATACGCTAAATCTGTCATTGCAGATCCTCAGGATCTTTCTGGTCCTCTTGTTAGTTGTAATCAAGGATTTGCCCCTAGAAATCCTTTTTTTTCCTGGGACCATCTACGACCATAATCATATTCCTCTGAATCAAGAGATATATTGGTACAAAATTCCTCGATTCAAGTGACCTCAAAATACAGAAAATTCTTGTGGTTGGGCAGGTAGGAATTGGGGTTTTGATTTGGAATAATCCACATTTTGGTGAGGTCTTGTGAAGGGGAGCCAGGAATCTTGGATTCCAGTTCCCAAAGAACATTATGGACGTCTTTCTCTTGATATCCAAAAAACTGGAATTCTTGGTCACCAGGAACTGTCTTGGCATCCTGCAGAGTGAAGCAGGAAGCTGGATTCTGGAGGTCGTCATATACTGGAAACAACTCGTCATATTGGTAAGGAAGTATCAGGAATCTTCCTTATATGAGTCCTCAATACCAAAAACTACAGGCCATCTTCCTAAGAGGTAACCACGAATCAGGTTTTTGAAATAGGAATCTGGGTAATGGGAGTCCACACATACAGTAAAATTCACTGCCTATTGCTAAGTAAGAAGAAGGAATCTGCGTTACTCATGTCCTCAATCCCAAAAAAAATTCAGATTGTCTTGCTACGGGCTAAACACGAATCATGGTGTTTTCGAACATGAATCTGGGAAATGGAGTCCTTATTTACAGGCAACTACATGATCTTTTGCTAAGAAAGAATAATGAATCTGGGTTAAACGAGTCCTCAGTTCCAAAAATCTACAGGGCATTTTGGAAAGGGTTAAAAAAATCTGAGTTTCGAAGCAGGATCTATGGAATTAGTGTCTTATTATACAGGAAAAAGCACGGCCCCTTGCCAAGGAAGAAGAAGAATCAGGGTTATAGCAGTCCTCAATTCTAAAAATCAACAGGCCATCTGCTGTGGGCTATACAAGAATCAGGGTTTAGAGCTGGAACATAGTTAATAACATTCCTCATATACAGAATCTACACGATCTCTAACTAAGGAGAATAAAGATCCCTGTTTTACACGGTTCCTCCATCCCACTATATACATGACATTTTGCTAATGGCAAAACAAGAATCAGGGTTTCCAAACAGGATTCTGGGGAAAGGGAGTCCTCATATACAGGACATTACAGAGCTCCTCGCTAAGGAAGAATAAAGAATCTTTGATACACTTGTCCACAATCCTAAAAATTCTCAGGGTGTCTTGCTGCGGTATAAACAAGAATCAAGGCATCGAGCTCGTGCCATGTTTCGGAGATATTTGACTTGTGGGTATTATGAATCAGTCATTTCAGGACTCCAGCAAGATTCTGGTCCTCTTGAGAGTTCTAATCGGGTATCAGGTAGTACAAGTTCCTTAGGTTCCTCGGGACAAATAAGTCCAGTTTCCCGGAAAAAAAGTATCATCTTGCCATATTTGGATGTAACTTTGGTCTTAACATGAACTTGGTAATCCTTAAATTTCCGTTTGTACTTTATTTGTAGAGAGGCCGAGGGTTTTGCAGTTGCAAATATTTAGTACGTATTATTTAAATGTAACAAGGATTCATGGATTCCAAGTCCCTAGGAAACATCTGGGCATTTGCATTTTTGTATAAAGTGTTTTCGAATCCACATGGACAGGGAAAATCAGGGCATCTTGCTGAGAATGGAAAGGGAATCTGGTTCCTCAGTTCTCAATCAACTAAATCTACAAGGTCTCTTTATAAGGTTTAATCAGCCTTCTAGTCTTCTTAATCGCCAACTTTTTAGTGTGTCTTTTGAAAAGGGGACCAGGAATCTTGGGTTCCAATTCCTCAATAACTTTATGGGAGTCATTCTCTTTATATCCAAGCAACTGGAATTCTAGGTCATCAGGAAATGTCTCTGGGTCTTGCAGAAAATGAAGCAGGAATTTCAGTAATGGGAGTCCTCATATACAGAAAACTACACGACCTGTTGCTACAGAAGAATAAGGAATCTTGGTTACACGAGTCCTCCATCCCAGAAAACTACAGAGCTTCTTGCTAAGAGATAACCACCAATCAGGTTTTGGGAGTGGAAATCTGGATAATGGGAGTCCTCATATACAGGAAATTGCACTGTCTATTGCTAAGGAAGAATATGGAATCTGGTTTACTTGTGTTCTCAATCCCAAAAAATATTTCAGGGTGTCATGCTAAGGGTAAACACGAATTTGGGTTTTTGAAGCATTATCTAGGGAAACAAAATCCTAATATACAGGCAACTGCACGGATATTTCCCAAGAAAGAATCAGGAATCTGGGTGACATGTGTTCTCAATCCCCAAATAACTACATGGCATCTTCCTAAGGTCTAAACATGCATTAGACTTTCGACGCATGTATCTGCGAAAGGGAGTACTCATATACAGGAAACTGCATGACTGTTGCAAAAAAATAAGGAATCTGGATTATACGAGTCCTCAGTCCTGAAAATCTACGGGGAATCTTGCTGACGGCTAAAGAGGAATCAGGGATTCAAACATGAATGCGTGTAATAGCAGTCCTCAAATACAGGATACTACATGGCCTCTTGCTAAGAAAAAAGGACAAATCTGTTTTACATGGTTCCTCTATCAAAAAATCTACATGGCGTCTTACTAATGGCTAAACAAGAATCAGGGTTTCAAAACAGGAATCTAGGGAAAGAGAGTCTTCACGTACAGGACACTAAAAGGCCTCCAGCTAAGGACGAGTAAAGAATCTTTATTGGACTCATCCTCAGACCAAAAATTTCCCAGGGTGTCTGCTATGGGACAAACAGAAACAGGGCTTTGAGCTCCCTAAATGTTTTGGTGCAATTTATCACGCAGATATTACGAATCGGTCATTTCATGACTCCAGCAACATTCTGGTCCTCTTAAAAGTTGTTAGCTAGTATTGAGCACTACAAGTCCCTTAGGTTCCTCAGAACAACCTAGGCCAGATTCCCGGACAAAAGGAATCTGCATGCCATATTTGGGTGTAACTCTGGTCTTAAGGTGAAACCTGTAATCCTTCCCTTCCATTTCTCTTTTTATTTTGAAAGGGGACAAGTGTTTTTCAGTTGCCAAATGTTTAGTATGTATTTTTAAAGGTAACCAGGAATCATGGAATCACGACCCTAGCAACCTTCTGGGCATCTATCTTTTTGTATAGAGTTTGGAATCCACATCGGGAGGGAAAAACAGGGCATCTTGCTGAGAACGATATGGAAATCCGGTTCTAGGAGTTCTCAATTTCCGGAATCTGCAGGACCTCTTGAAAAGGTTTAATCAGCAATCTGGGCTTCTGGGTTACTACATTTTTTAGAGCTACTTGTTCCGTGAATACGCTAAAGCTGTCATTACAGATCCACAGGAAATTTCTGGTCCTCTTGTTAGTTGTAATCAACGATCTGGCCCTACAAATCCTTTTGTGCCCTAGGAACATGTACGACCATAATCATGTTCCCCAGCATCAAAAGGCATATTGGTACAAAATTCCTCGATTCAGGTGACCTCAAAATACAGAAAATTCTGTGAGTGGGCCGGTAGAAATTGGGGTTTGGGTTTGGAATATTCCACATTTTGGGGAGGTCTTGTGAAGGGGACCAGGAATCTTGAATTCCAGTTCCCCCAGATCATTATGGACGTCTTTCTCTTGATATCCAAGCAACTGGAATTCTAGGTCACCAGGAAATATCTTGGCGTCTGGCTGAGAATGAAGCAGGAATTTCAGTAATGAGGTCCTCATACACAGAATACTACATGAACTGTTGCTAGGGAAGAATAAGGAATCTTCGTTACACGAGGCCTCCATCCCAAAAACCTACAGACCGTCTTGCTAAGAGATAACCTCCATTCAGGTTTTGAGAGTAGGAATCTGGATAATGGGAGTCCTCATATACAGGAAAATGCACTGTCTATTGCTAAAGGAGAATATGGAATCTGGTTTTCACGTGAAT
>NW_007161464.1:0-5566 GCF_000164805.1 Carlito syrichta | reverse complement strand
CGCTAAAGCTGTCATTACAGATCCACAGGAAATTTCTGGTCCTCTTGTTAGTTGTAATCAACGATCTGGCCCTACAAATCCTTTTGTGCCCTAGGAACATGTACGACCATAATCATGTTCCCCAGCATCAAAAGGCATATTGGTACAAAATTCCTCGATTCAGATGACCTCAAAATACAGAAAATTCTGTGAGTGGGCCGGTAGAAATTGGGGTTTGGGTTTGGAATATTCCACATTTTGGGGAGGTCTTGTGAAGGGGACCAGGAATCTTGAATTCCAGTTCCCCCAGATCATTATGGACGTCTTTCTCTTGATATCCAAGCAACTGGAATTCTAGGTCACCAGGAAATATCTTGGCGTCTGGCTGAGAATGAAGCAGGAATTTCAGTAATGAGGTCCTCATACACAGAATACTACATGAACTGTTGCTAGGGAAGAATAAGGAATCTTCGTTACACGAGGCCTCCATCCCAAAAACCTACAGACCGTCTTGCTAAGAGATAACCTCCATTCAGGTTTTGAGAGTAGGAATCTGGATAATGGGAGTCCTCATATACAGGAAAATGCACTGTCTATTGCTAAAGGAGAATATGGAATCTGGTTTTCACGTGACCTCCATCCCAATAATACTTCAGGGTTTCTTGCTAAGGGCTAAACACGAATTTGGGTTTTTGAAGCATAAACTAGGGACATGAAATCCTTATATACAGGCAACGTACTGATTTTTCCTAAAAAAGAATAAGGAATGTGGGTGACATGTTTTCTCAATCTCCAAAAAAGTATACGGCGTCCTCCTAGATTCTAAACAAGGATCAACCTTTCGACGCATGTATCTGTTAACAGGAGAACTCATATACAGGTAAGTGCACGGCTGTTGCTAAAAATAAGGAATCTGGCTTATACGAATCCTCAGTCCTGAAAATCTACAGACCATCTTACAGACCGCTAAAGAAGAATCAGGGATTAGAGACTGAATGTGGGTAATAGCAATCCTCATATACAGGAAACTACATAGTGCCTTGCTAATAAAGGAGAAGAAATATGTTTTCCACGGTTCCTCTATCAAAGAATCTACATGACTTCTTAATAAGGGCCAAACAAGAATCAGGGTTTTGAAACAGTAATCAAGGGACAGAGAGTCCTCACATAAAGGACACTATATGGCCTCCAACTAAGTACGAATAAAGAATCATTGTTGTACGTGTCTTCAATCCAAAAAATTCCCAGGTTGTCTGCTATGGATCAAACAAGAAACAGATCTTCGAACTACCCAAAAGTTTCAGAGCAATTTAGTATTCGGATATTATGAATCAGTCATTTCAAGACTCCAGCAACAATCTGGTCCTCTTAAAAGTTGTAAATCATATTGGGCACTCCAATTTCGTTAAGTTCCTCAGAACAACTAAGGCCAGATTCCAGGACAAAAAGAATCTTCTTGCCATATTTGGATGTAACTCTGGTCTTAAGGTGAACACTATAATCCTTCCGATTCCGTGTCTCTTTTTATTTTGAGGCTGGACAAGGGTTTTGCATTTGCCAAATGTTTACTACATACTTTTAATGGTAACCAGGAATCGTGGAAACCACATCCCTAGGAAACATCTGGGCATCTGTCTTTTGATATACTGAATTTGGAATCCAAATCTACAGGAAAGATCAGGACATCTTCCTGAGAATAAAAAAAATCCGGTTCTAGGAGTTCTCATTTTCCGGAATCTACAGGGCCTCTTAATAAGGTTTAATCAGGAGTCTGGGCTTCTGGTTCCCTACATTTTCAGAGCTACTTGCTCCATGGATATTCTACATCTGTCATTACGGAACTTCAGGATCTTTCTGGTCCTCTTGTTAGTTGTAATCAAGGATTTGGCCCTAGAAATCCCTTTGTTTCCAGGAACCATCTACGACCATAATCATATTCCCCAGAATCAAAAGGTTAATTGGTACAAAATTCCTCGATTCAGGTGACCTCAAAGTACAGAATATTCCTGTGGGTGGGCCAGTAGGAATTGGAGTTTGGGCTTGGAATATTCCACATTTTGGGGAGGTCTTGTGAAAGGGAACCAGGAATCTTGGATTCCAGTTCCCAAAGAACATTATGGACGTCTTTCTCTTCATATCCAAAGAACTGGAATTCTCGGTCCCCAGTAACTGTCTTGGCATCCTGCAGAGTGAAGCAGGAAGCTAGGTAATGGAGGTCGTCATATACAGGAAATTACACTTCATATTGCTAAGGATGTATAAGGAATCTTCCTTATATGAGTCCTCAATCCCATAACTGCAGGCCGACTTCCTAAGAGGTATCCACGAATCAGATTTTTGAAGCAGGAATCTGGATAATGGGAGTCCTCACATACAGGAAACTTCACTGCCTATTGCTAAGTAAGAATAAGGAATCTGCATTACTCATGTCCTCAATCTAAAAAAAACTTCAATTCATCTTGCTATGGGCTAAACACGAATCATGGTGTTTTCGAGGATGAATCTGGGAATTGGATTCCTGATTTACAGGCAACTACATGACCTTTAGCTAAGAAAGTATAAGGAACCTGGCTTACACGAGTCCTCAATCCCAAAAATCTACAGAGCATCTTGGAAAGTGTAAAAATGGAATCAGAGTTTCGAAGCAGAATTTATCTAATGAGTGCCTTGTTATACAGGAAAATTCACAGCCCCTTTCCAAGGAAGAAAAAGAATCAGAGTTATAGCATACCTCAGTCAGGAAAATCAACAGACCATCTGCTGTGGGCTATATAATAATCAGGGTTTATAAGCTGGAACAAAGGTAACAGCAGTCCTCATATACAGAATCTACATGATCTCTAGATAAGGACAAATAAGAAACTTGTTCAACACGGTTCCTCTGTCAGATTATCTACATGACATCTTGCTAATGGCAAAACAAGAATCAGGGTTTCCAAACAGGATTCTGGGGAAAGGGAGTCCTCATATACAGGACAATAAATACGAATAAAGAATCGTTGTACGCGTCATCATTCCAAAAAATTACCAGGGTGTCTGCTATGGGACAAACAAGAAACAGAGCTTCGAGCCGCCAAATGTTTCAGAGAAATTTAGAATGCGGATATTATGAATCGGTCATTTCAGTACTCCAGCAACCCTCTGTTTCTCTTAAAAGTTGTAAATGGGTAATGAGCACTCCAAGTCCGTTAGGTTCCTCGGAACAACTAACGCCAGATTCCAGGACAAAAAGAATCTTCTTGCCATATTTAGATGCAACTTTGGTCTTAAGCTAAATCCTGAAATCCTTCCCCTTCCGTGTCTCTTTTTATTTTGAGAAGGGACAAGGGTTTTGCCCTTGCCAAATGTTTACTACGTACTTTTAATGGTAACCAGGAATCATGGAATCCACGTCCCTAGGAAACTTCTGAGCATCTGTCTTTTGATATACTGAATTTGGAATCCACATCGACAGGAAAAATCAGGGCATCTTACTGAGAATGAAAACGAAATCCGGTTCTAGGAGTTCTCATTTTCCGGAATCTACCGGGCCCCATGATAAGGTTTAATCAGCAATCTGGACTTCTGTGTCCATACATTTTCAGAGCTACTTGCTCCGTGGATATGCTAAATCTGTCATTAGAGATCCTCAGGAACTTTCTGGTCCTCTTGTTAGCTGTAAACAAGTATCTGGCCCTACAAATACTTTTGTTTCCTAGGAACATCTATGACCATAATCATATTCCCAGAATCAAAAGTTATATGGGTACAAAATTCCTCGATTCATGTGACTTCAAAGTACAGGAAATTCTTGTGGGCGGGTTGGTCAGAATTGGGATGTTGGGTTTGGAAGACTCCACATTTTGGGGAGGTCTTGAGAAGGGGAACCAGGAATCATGGTTTCCAGTTCCCAAAGAACATTATGGACGTCTTTCTCTTGATATCCAAAAACTGGAATTCTCGGTCACCAGGAACTGTCTCGGCATCCTGCAGAGTGAAGCTCGGCATCCTGCAGGAAGCTGGGTAATGGAAGTCGACATGTAAAGGAAACTCCACATCATATTGCTAAGGAACTATAAAGAATCTTCATTATATGAGTCCTCATTCCCAAAAACTACAGGCCGTCTTCCTAAGAGGTAACCACGAATCAGGTTTTTGAGGTAGAAATCTGGGTAATGGGAGTCCTCACATACAGGAAACTTCACTGCCTATTGCTAAGTAAGAATAAGTAATCTGTGTTACTCGTGTCCTCAATCCTAAGAAAACTTCAGGTCGTCTTGCTATGGGCTAAACATGAATCATTTTGCCGTATTGGGAAGTAACTCTGGTCTTAAGATGAACTTGGTAATTCTTAAATTTCTGATTGTACTTTATTTGAAGAGAGGCCGAGGGTTTTGCAGTTGCCAAATATTTAGCTCGAATTTTTAAAATATAACCAGGATTCATGGATTCCACTTCCCTAGGAAACATCTGGGAATCTGCATTTTTGTACATATAGTTTTGGAATCCATATGGACAGGGAAAATCAGGGCATCTTGCTGAGAACAGACAGGTAATCTGGTTCTTGGATTTCTCAATCGCCCAAATCTACAAACTCTCTTGATACGGTTTAATCAGCAATCTGGGCTTCTATGTCACCACATTTTTATTGTGTTTTTTGAAAGGAACCAGGAATCTTGGATTACAATTCCTCAAGAACTTTATGGGAGTCTTTGTCTTGATATACAAGCAACTGGAATTCTAGGTCACCAAGAAATATCTTGGCGTCTTGCTGAGAATGATGCAGGAATTTCAGTAATGAGAGTCCTCATATACAGAACACTACAGGACCTGTTTCTACAGAAGAATAAGGAATCTTGCTTACACGAGTCCTCCAACCCAAAAACCTACAGACCGTCTTGCTAAGAGATAACCACCATTCGGGTTTTGGGAGTAGGAATCTGAATAATGGGAGTCCTCATATTCAGGAAAGTGCACTGCCTATTGCTAAAGGATAATAAGGAATCTGGTTTACACGTGTCCTCCATCCCAATAGAAACTTCAGGGTTTCTTGCTAAGGGCTAAACATGAATTTGGGTTTCTGAAGCATAAACTAGGGAAATAAAATTCTCATATACAGGCAACTGCACTGACATTTCCTAAGAAAGTATAAGGAATGTGGGTGACATTCTTTCTCAATCTCCAAAGATCTATACGGCGTCTTCCTAAGATCTAAACATGAATGAAGCTTTTGACGCATGTATTTGTGAACAGGAGTACTCATATACAGGCAACTGCACGGCTGTAGCTAAAAAATGGAATCTGGGTTATACGAGTCCTCAGTCCTGAAAATCTACAGGGCATCTTGCTGACAGCTAAAGAAGAATCAGGAATTCAAGGCATGAATATCGGTAGTAGCAATCCTCATAGACAAGAAAGTACATGTCCTCTTGCTAAGAAAAAAGAAGAAATCTGATTTCCACAGCTCCTCTATATAAAAATCTACATGGTGTCTTACTTGGGGTAAACAAGAATCAGGGTTTTCAAACAGGAATCAAGGGAAAGAGAGACATCACATACAAGACACTAAATGGCCTCCAAGTACGAATAAAGAATCAATGTTGTCTTT
>NW_007161463.1:0-832 GCF_000164805.1 Carlito syrichta | reverse complement strand
CTCAGCTAGCAAATCTGCTAGTTACTTAGCTAACTAGTCGGCTAGCAACTCAACTAGCTGGTGAGCTATCTAGTGGATCCCATCGCTTTCCATCAGGTCAGCTAATTAGTCGGCTCACTCGCCTGCTAACAGGTAAGCAAACTAGTTGGTGCCCTCACCAGTCAATAGGTCAACTAACTTGTCAGCTCACTCACAGGCCAACAAGTCAGCTATGTAGTCGGCTTGCTCGGCAGTAGACTAGTTAAGTCAGCTCACCAATCGACTCACTCGCCAGCCAACTAGTTATGGCAGCACATGCATCAGCTCACTCGTCAGCTGAATAGTAAATTCAGCTGACCAGTTGGCTCACTCACCAGCCAACTAGTTAAGTTAGCCCATTTTTCGGATCCCCATGATGCCCACCTAGTTAAGGCAGCTAACCAATCGGTCAACTAGTGGGTCAACATGGCAGCTGACAACTAAGGTCAGCTAAATATTTGGCCGACTTGTTAGGTCAGCTAACTATTCGGTCAACTATTCGGCCGAATAATTAGGTTAGCAAACTAGCTAGCCAACTATTTAACCAAACTAACTATGGGGCCAATTCCTCAGCCAACTAGTTACCCAAGCTAAATAGTCAGTCGATTAGAGGACCAACATGTTAAGCCAGCTAATAAGGTGACCAAGAAGCCATCCAATATGTTAACCCCACTAACTTGTTGGCCGACTCATCAGTCAACAAGTTAAGTAAACAAGCTAACTCGTTAACCAACTAGTTAAGTCAGTTATTATACTCCTTTAGCAACCAGTTAAGACAGTTATCTAACTCATTAACCAGCTCGTTAATTCATTT
>NW_007161462.1:0-2930 GCF_000164805.1 Carlito syrichta | reverse complement strand
CGCTAGCCAGCTGGCTAGCCAGTTGACTAAACTAGCTGACTTAAATAGCAGGTCTGCTTGCTAGTCAGCTGAATTAATTAGCTTGCTATATCGAGAGCTAGCTGGCTAGCCCACTGAATTAACTAGGTGACTTAAATAGCTAGCCAGCTGTCTAGCCAGTTGATTTAAGTAACCAGCTACATTGATAGCCAGCTGGCTAGGCAGCTGACTTAACTAGGTGATTCAACTAGCTAGTCAGCAGGCTAGACATCAGACATAACAATCTAGCGACCTAGCAGGCCATTTGTCTAGGCAGCTGACTTAACTAAGTGACTTTACTAGCTAGCCTGCTGGCTAGCAGGCTGACCTAACTACCTAGCTTCATAGATATCCAGCTCGATAGCCAGCTGTCTTAACTAGCTAGCTACCTATGTAGCCCACTGGCTTGCCAGCTGACTTAACTACCCCACTATCAAGCTAACCACCTGGCTAATGAGCTTACTTCGCTAGGTTACTTAACTATCTAGCTAACTAGCTAGCCAGATGACTTTACTAGCTAGCTTCCCAGCTAGGCAACTGACTATCCAGCTGACATAAATCGCTGACTTAACTAGCTTACTTAACAAGCTAGTTACCAAGCTAGGCAGCTGGATTATCTAGCTCTCTTAACCATCTAGCTACCTAGCTAGCTATCTAGCTAGCCAGTTAACATAACTAGCTGACTTTACTACCTACCAAGCTGGCATAACTAGCTGACTTATATAGCTAGTTTCCTAGCCAGCCTGCTGACTTAACTAGCTGAAATAACTAGCTGGCCTTATGGCTAGCTATCTAGCTTAACTAGCTTTTTAACTAACTAAACATCTGAATAGCCAACTGAATTAATGGGTTGACTTAACTACTTAGCCTGCTGTTTGCCAGCTGACTCAACGAGCTCACTTAACCAGCCACTCAGTTGAATACCCAGCTGACTTAACTAGCTGGCTGCCTATCTAGCCAGCTGGTTAGTCAGCTGACTTACCTTGCTGACTTAAGCTAGCAAGCTGGCTAGCCAGCAAACTAATCTAGCTAGCTACCTACCTAGCCAGCAGGCTAGCTAGCTGACTTAACTAGGTGAATTGAACAGTTAGCATGCTGGCTAGTAAGCTGACTTATCTAGCTAGTTACCTACCTACACAGCTGGCTAGAGAGATGACTAAACTGATGATTTAACCAGCTAGCCAGTTGGCTATCCAGCTGACTTAACTCCCTGATATCACTAGCTAGGAAGTTAGCTATCTAGGTGAGTTATCTAGCTAGCTACCTACCTTGCCATTTGGATACCCATCTCTCTTAACTAGCTGAATTAACCAGCTAGCCAGCTGCCTAGCCAACTGATTTAACTAGCTCACTATCTATCTAGCCAGCTGACTTAACTAGCTGACTTATTAGCTAGCTACCTCGCTAGTCAGCTGATTTAATAGTTAACTTACTAACTAGCTAGCTAGCTAGCTGGATGACTTAAGTAGTAAACTAAACAGCTAACTACCTCTCTAACAAGTTGACTTAAATTGTTAACTGCCTACCTAGCTAGCTGACTTAACCAGCTAGCTAATTATCTAGCTTACTCATTATCTAATGTGCTGACCAGCTGACTTAATCATCTGACTGAACTCATTAGCTAACGAACTAGCTAGCTGACTCAACTAGCTGACTTAACTCTTTAGCTAACTAGCTATCTAGCTGACTTATCCAACAGACTTCCATCGTTAGCTAACTCTCTAGCTAACCTACTCAAGCAGCTGACTCAACTCATTTGCTAACTAGCTAGGTACCTGTCTCAATCAGCTGACTTATCCCGTTAGTTAACTTGCTAACTACCTGACTAAACTTGTGGAGTTAACCCATTAGCTAACTACCTAGCTAGCTGTTTAACCAGTTGACTGAATTAGAAAGATGACTTAACTAGCTGACTTAGCTAGTTGAGTTTACTACTTAGGTAGCTGACTATATGGCTGACTTAACTCATTAACTAGCTGACTTAACTACCTGAATTCAATATTTAGCTAACTTTTTAACTAGCTAAATATCTAGCTGATTTTATATTTAGCTATCTAGTTAGGTAACAGAGTTAAATAGCTGACTTAAAAAGCTGGCCTGCTTGCTAGTCATCGAAATTAATTAGCTTGGTATATAGGTAGCCAGCTGGCCAGACAGCTGGTCTAAGTGACTTAACTAGATAGCCAGCTCTCTAACCAACTGACTTAAGTAGCAAGCTACCTATCTAGGCAGCTGGCTAGCCAGCTGACTTAACTAGCTGACTTAACCAGCTAGCTAGCTGGCTGGCCAGATGACTTAATTACTATCCAGCTGGATGGTCAGCTGAATTAACTAGCTGCCTTTAACAGCTAGCCTGCTGGCTAGCCAGCTGATTTAACTAGGTAACTACATAGTTAGCCAGCTGGAAGGCCAGCTGAATTAACTAGTTGCCTTTTACAGCTAGCCTACTGGCTAGCTAGCTGACTTAACTAGTTTGTTACCTAGCTAGCCAGCTGGCTAGCCAACTGACTCAACTAGATGACTTAACTAGTGAGACAGCTGGCTAGCCAGCTGACTTAACTAGTTCTCTACCTAGCTATCTAGCTAGTTGAATTAACTTGCTGAATTATTTAGCTAGCCAGCTGGCTAGCCAACTGAGTTAACTATCTTGCTGCATAGCTAGTCATCTGGCAAGCCCCCTGAATTAAATAGCTGACTTATGTAGCTGGCATGATTGCTACTCAGCTGAATTAAATAGCTTGATATATAGCTAGCCAGCTGGCTAACAAGTTGACTTAACTAGGTGACTTAACTATCTAGCCAGCAGGCTAGACAGCTGACCAAATTATCAGTTACCTAGCTAACCAACTGTCAAGCCAGCTGACTTAACTAGTGACATAACTAGCTAGCCAGCTGGCTAGCAGGCTGACATA
>NW_007161461.1:0-347 GCF_000164805.1 Carlito syrichta | reverse complement strand
ATAGTTAGCTAATTAGCTAGCTACCTTGCTAGCCACCTGACTTAGGAAGTTAGCTAACTATCTAGCTACCTAGCAAACAAGCTGACTTAAATAGTTAGCTGCCTAGCTAGCTGGCTGACTTAACCAGGTGGCTACGTAGTTATCTTACTCAATATCTAACATGCTAGCTAGCTGACTTAATCCTCTGACATATATCATTAGCTAATCAGTTAGCTGGCTGACTCAACCAGCTGATTTAACTCGTAAGCTAACAAGCTGCTAGCTGACTAATCCAGATGGCTTAACTAGTTAGCTAGCTAGCAGGATAGTGTACTCAAATAGCTGACTCAAGCCGTTTGCTAACTCTT
>NW_007161460.1:0-815 GCF_000164805.1 Carlito syrichta | reverse complement strand
TCTTACTCATATCTAACATGCTAGCTAGCTGACTTAATCCTCTGACATATATCATTAGCTAATCAGTTAGCTGGCTGACTCAACCAGCTGATTTAACTCGTAAGCTAACAAGCTGCTAGCTGACTAATCCAGATGGCTTAACTGGTTAGCTAGCTAGCAGGATAGTGTACTCAAATAGCTGACTCAAGCCGTTTGCTAACTCTTTAGCCTGCTGACTCAACCAGCTGACTTAACACCTTAGTTAACTAGCTAATTACCTGACTCAACCTGCTGACTTAACCCATTAGCTAATCATCATGCAATCTGGTTAGCCAGCTGATTTAACTAGTTGATTAACTAGCTAGGCAGCTGGCCAGCCAGGTGACTAAACTAGCTGAATTAACTAGATATACAGACGGCTATGCATCTGACTTAGGTAGCTCTGTACCTCTATAGCCACCTGGATAGCAAGTTGACTTATCTAGATGACATAATTAGCTAGCCAGCTGGCTAGCCAACAGAATTAAATAGGTCACAACCTAGCCAGCAAACTTGCTATCCAGCTGATTTAACTAGCTGTCTTAACTAGCTGGCCTGTTTTCTAGCTAGTTGAATTCACTAGCATGCTACATAGCTAGCCAGCTGGCTATCCAGCTGAATTAACTAATTGACATATATAGCTAGCCAGCTGTCTACCTGCTGACTTAACTAGCAAACAACCTAGCTAGCCAGCTGCTTTCTCAGCCCACTCAATTAGGTGACTTCACTAGATAACTAGCTGGCATAGACAGCTGACATATCTAGCTAGCTACCTAGCTAGCAAACTTGTTAGCCAG
>NW_007161459.1:0-686 GCF_000164805.1 Carlito syrichta | reverse complement strand
GAGCAAACAAGTTGGGCGACTCATCGGCCAACAAGATAAGCAACCTAGCTAACTCGTTATCCAACTAGTTAAATCAGCCAGTTAACTCGTTTACCAACTAGATAAAACAGCTAGCTAACTGGTTAACCAACTCAAAAAATTAGCTAGCTATCTCGTTAGCCAACTAGTTAAGTCAGCTAGCTAAATAAGCTAACTAACCAGCTAGCTAGCTTAGTCAGCTAGCTCAGTCAACTAGCTTACTAGTTAGCTAACTATTTAAGTCAGCTACTTAAGTCACCTACCTAACTTCTTAGGTAATTAGATAAGTCAGCTAGTTAGTTAGTTAAATAGTTAGCTATATAATTCAGGTAGTCAAGTCAACTAGCTAACCAGTTATGTCAGCTAGCTAAGTAGTTAAGTCAGCTAACTAAGTCAGCTAGTTAAGTCAGCTTTCTAATTTAGTCAGCTATTTAAGACAGATAGCTACCTAGTGAGTAACGGGTAGTCAGCACTTTGAGTCAGCTAACTAGCAAGTTAGTCTATGGGTTGAGTCAGCTAGTTGAGTAGGCTAGCTAGCTAGTTAACTAACGAGTTAAGTCAGCTGGATGAGTCAGCTAGCTAGCTAATTAGCTAACGAGTTAAGTCAGTTGGTTGTGACAGCTAGTAGCGTGCTAGCTAATGAGTTCAGTCAGATAATTAAGTCACCT
>NW_007161458.1:0-3434 GCF_000164805.1 Carlito syrichta | reverse complement strand
GGGCTAGCCAACTGGCAAGGTTGGTACCTAGGTAGTTAAGTCAGCTAGATAGATAAATGTCTATCTAGTGATATCATTTAGTTAATTCAGCTGGTTAGCCAACTGGCTAGCTGGTTAACTCAGCTAGTTTAGTCAGCTGTCTAGCCATGTGAATAAGTATGCAGCTAGCTAGTTAAGTCAGCTTGCTAGCAAGCAGGGTAGCTGTTCAATTCACCTCATTAAGTCACCTTGCTAGCCTGCTGGCTAGGTAGGTAGCTAAATAGTTAAGTCAACTGCCTAGCCAGGTTTCTAGCTTAAGTCAGCTAGGTAACTCAGATGGCTAGAAAGCTGGCTAGATAGATAGCCAACTAGTTAAGTTAGCTGGCTAGCAAGCTGACTAGCAGGTTAAGTCAGCTGCTAAGTCAACTGGAAACCAGCTGCCTGGCTAGTTATGTTGACTCATTAAGTCAGTTGGCTATCCATCTGATTAGCTAGTTAAAAAGCTAATTAAGTCTGGTGTGGAGCCATCTGGCTAGCTAGTTATTTCAGCTAATTAAGTCAGCTGGCTATCTAAGAAGCAAGCTACATAAAAGCCAGTTATATCAGCTAGCTATCTAGTTATTTCTGCAAGTAAGTCAGGTGGCTAACTAAATAGCTAGCTAGGTAGCTAGCTAGTTAAGCTAGCTAGTTAAGCCAGCTGACTAGCTTGGTAACTAGCTGATTAAGTCAGCCAGTTAAGTCAGCTTGCTAGCTAGTTATGTCAGTGAGATAAGTCAGCTGGCGAGCCAGCTGCCTAGCTGGGTAGCTAGTTACTTAAGTCAGCCGGTTACACAGTTAAGTATTTAGTTAAATAACCTAGTTAAGTCAGTTCAATAGCCTGCTGGTTAGCTAGGTAGCTAAGTAGTTAAGTCAGCTGACAGCCCAGCAGGCTATGTAGGTAGCTAGCTAGCTAGCTAAGTAGATGGCTACTTACATCAGTTGGCTGGACAGATGGATACTTAGCTAAGTTGACTAATTAAGTCAGCTTGCTAGCCAGCTGGCTAGCTATATATCAACCTGGTTAATTAAGCTGACTATCAAAGCAGGTCAGATGATTAAGACAGCTAGTTAAGTCAGCTGACTTGAACCTGGCTAGCTAGGTAGTGAGCTAGTTAAGTCAGTTGGCTAGCCAGCAGTCTAGCTAATTAAGTCAGCTAGTTAAGTGAGCTGGCTAGCCAGCTAGCTACCTAGGTAGAGAGCTAGTCATGTCAGCTCTCTAGCAAACTGGTAAACTAATTACATCAGCTAGTTTAGTCAGCTGGCTACCCAGCTGGCTAGCTGGTTAAGTCAGCTAGTTAAGTCAGCTGGCTAGCTACCTGGCTAGCTAGGTAGCAAGCTAGTTAAGTCATCTGGCTAGCCAGCTGGCTGGTTGGTTAAGTCAAATAATTAATGCAGCTTGCTTCCCAGCTGGCTAGCTAATTAGCTAGCTACTTTACTCAACTGGCTAGTCAGCTGTTTAGCTGGTTATGTCAGCTAGTTAATTCAGTTGGCTAGCCAGTTGCTAGTTAGTTAAGTCAGTTAGTTACATCAGCTGAAGAGCCAGCTGTCTAGCTGGTTAACCAGTTAGTTAAGTCAGCTGTCCAGGCAGCTGGCTAACTAGGTTTCTAGCTAGATAAGTAAGCTAGTTAAATCAACTTGCTAGCTAGGTAGCTTTATATTTAAGTCAGCAAGTTAATTCAGCTGGCTAACTAGGTAAGTCAGTTAGTTAAGTCAGTTGGCTAGTCAGCTGCCTGTCATGGTAGCTACCTAGTTAAGTCAGCTGAGTAGTCATCTGCCAGGTAGTTAATTCACCTAGTTAAGTCAGTTGGCTAGTCAGCTCTTTAGGTAGTTAAAAAGCTAGTTAACTCAGGTGGCTAGACAGCTGGGTATCTAGTTATGTCAGCTATTGAAGTCAGCTGGCTAGCTAGGTAGCTAGTTAAGTCAGCTTGTTATGTCAGGTAGCTAGTTAGTTAAGTCATCTAGTTAAGTAGGCTAGCTAGCTAGATAGCTAGGTACATAGCTAGATATATTTTTCAGGTAGTAAATTCAGTTCGCTATCTAGGTAGCTAGCTAGTTTAGTCAGCTAGTTAATTCAGCTGGCTAGCTAGTTAAGTCAGATAGTTTAGTCATCTGGTTAGCCAGCTGGATAGCTAGTTAACTCACCTTGATAAGTCAGTTTGATAGTCAACTGGATAGCTAGGTAGCTAGGTACTAAAGTCAGCTGGCAAGCCAGCAGGATACATAGGTAGCTAGCTAATTGAGTCAGCTAGCTAGCCTGCTGGCTCTCTAATGATGTCAGTTTGTTAAGTCAACTTGCTAGCCAGCTGGCTAACAAGTTAAGTCACGTAGTTGAGTCAGCTGGCTAGCCAGCTAGTTAGCTGGTTAAATCAGCTAGTTAATTCAAGAGGCTAGCCATCTTGGTAGATAGATAGCTAACTAGTTAAGTCTTCTCGCTAGCCTGCTGGCTAGCTGGTTAAGTCAGCTAGTTAAGTCAGTTTTCTAACCAACTGTCTAGGTAGGTAGCTAGCTAATTAAGTCTGCTGGCTAGCTGGCTGGCTAGCTAGTTAATTCAGCCTGTTAATTGAGCCGACTAGCCTCAATTAACTAGTCTAACTAGGTGTCTAACTAGTTAGACACCTAGCCTAACTAGGTGTCTAGCTAGTTAAGCCAACTGGCTAGCCAGATGTCTATCTAGATAAGTCAGCTAGTTAAGTCAGCTAGATAGCCGGCTGGCTAGCTAGGTTGCTGGCAATATAAGCTGGCTGATTAGCAGGCTGGTCAGGTAGGTAACGTAGCTCTTCAATCAACAAGTTAAGTCAGCTGGTGAACCAGTGGCTAGATAGTTAAGTCACCTCGTTAAGTCATTTGGCTAGTCAGCTTGCTAGCTAGTTAAAAAGCTAGTTAAGTCAGATGGCTAGACAGCTGGCTAAGCGTGTTATTTTCAGCTAGTTAATTCAGCTGCCTTGCTAGGTAGCAAGCTAGTTTAGTAAGATAGTTATGTCAGCTAGTTGACAGGTTAAGACAGCTAGATAAGTCAGCTATTTAGCAGGATAGCTAGCTAGGTCTCTAGCTAGTTATTTCAGCTAGTAAAATCAGCTTGCTACCTAGGTAGCTAGCTGGTTAAGTCTGATGGTTAAGCTAGCTGGTTAAGTCAGCTCGCTGTCTAGTTAAGTCAGGTAGTTAAATAAGCTGACTAGCCAGCTGGCTAGCTAGTTACATCACCTAGTTAAGTCAGCTCGTTAGCCAGATGGACACCTAGTGACCTAGATAGTTAAGTCAGCTGGCAAGCATGTGCTATATGTATGTAGCTCACTAGTTAAGTCAGCTGGCTAGCCACGTGGTTAGCTAGTGATGTAAGCTAATTAAATCAGCTAGCTAGCCAACTGGCTGAAGAATTCAGTCACCTAGTTGAGTCAGTTGGTTAGCCAGCTGTCTAC
>NW_007161457.1:0-824 GCF_000164805.1 Carlito syrichta | reverse complement strand
TCATTAAGTCAGCTTGCTAGCTTGCTGGCTAGGTAGGTAGCTAAATAGTTAAGTCAACTGCCTAGGCCAGGTTTCTAGCTTAAAGTCAGCTAGGTAACTCAGATGGCTAGAGAGCTGGCTAGATAGATAGCCAACTAGTTAAGTTAGCTGGCTAGCAAGCTGACTAGCAGGTTAACTCAGCTGCTAAGTCAACTGGAAACCAGCTGCCTGGCTAGTTATGTTGACTCACTAAGTCAGTTGGCTATCCATCTGATTAGCTAGTTAAAAAACTAATTAAGTCTGGTGTGGAGCCATCTGGCTAGCTAGTTATTTCAGCTAATTAAGTCAGCTGGCTATCTAAGAAGCAAGCTACATAAGAGCCAGTTATGTCAGCTAGCTATCTAGTTATTTCTGCAAGTAAGTCAGGTGGCTAACTAAATAGCTAGCTAGGTAGCTAGCTAGTTAAGCTAGCTAGTTAAGCCAGCTGACTAGCTTGGTATCTAGCTGGTTGTCAGCCAGTTAAGTCAACTTTCTAGCTAGTTATGTCAGTGAGATAAGTCAGCTGGCGAGCCAGCTGCCTAGTTGGGTAGCTAGTTACTTAAGTCAGCCGGCTACACAGTTAAGTATTTAGTTAAATAACCTACTTAATTCAGTTCAATAGCCTGCTGGTTAGCTAGGTAGCTAAGTAAAGTCAGCTGACAAGCCAGCAGGCTATGTAGGTAGCTAGCTAGTTAAGTCAGCTGGCTCTCCAGCTGGCTAGCTAGGTACCTAGGCAGTTAGGTCAGCCAGCTAGCTAGCTGTCTAGCTATTTAAGTCACCTAGTTAAGCCAGATGGATAGACAGCT
>NW_007161456.1:0-481 GCF_000164805.1 Carlito syrichta | reverse complement strand
AGGTCATCTAACTTGTTGGCTCACTCGCAGGACAACAGGTCAGCTAATTAGTCAGCTTCCGCACCAGCCGACTAGTTGAGTCAGCTCACCATTTGGCTTACTCACCAGTGGACTAGTTAAGGCAGCTCACCCGTCAGCTCACTGGCAGACCGAATAGTTAACTCAGCTCACCAGTCAGATCAATCATTGGTCGACTAGTTAAGTCTTCTGAGCTGTTGGCTCACTTGCCAGCTGACTAAATTCAGCTGACCAGTCAGCTCACTTGCCGGCTGATTAGATAAGTCAGCTGACAGGTCGATTCACTCGCTGACCAACTAGTTAAATCAGCTGACAAGTCGGATTACTCGCTGGCTGACTAGTTAAGTCAGCTGGCAATTCGGCTCACTCACAGGCCACTTGTTAATTCAGCTCACCTGTCAGATCACACGCAGGCTGACTAAATTAAGTCAGTTAACTGGCCAGCATACTAGCTGATCAACTA
>NW_007161455.1:0-750 GCF_000164805.1 Carlito syrichta | reverse complement strand
ACTCAGCTCACCAGTCAGATCAATCATTGGTCGACTAGTTAAGTCTTCTGAGCTGTTGGCTCACTTGCCAGCTGACTAAATTCAGCTGACCAGTCAGCTCACTTGCCGGCTGATTAGATAAGTCAGCTGACAGGTCGATTCACTCGCTGGCCAACTAGTTAAATCAGCTGACAAGTCGGATTACTCGCTGGCTGACTAGTTAAGTCAGCTGGCAATTCGGTTCACTCACAGGCCACTTGTTAATTCAGCTCACCTGTCAGATCACACGCAGGCTGACTAAATTAAGTCAGTTAACTGGCCAGCATACTAGCTGATCAACTAGTTGCATTAGCTAACCAATCGGCCAACTAGTAGGCCAATTTGTCAGCTGATAAATTAGCTCAGCTAACTAGTAAGCCTACTAGTTACACCAGCTAAATAGTTGGTCAACTAGTCAGTCGAATTGTTTGTTCAGCAAACCAGCATGCCAACTACTTAATCGAGCTAACTAGTGCTCCAACTAGTCAGTCAACTATTTGACCCAGCTAACTAGTTGGCTGTCTAATAGGCCAACTTGTTAAGGCAGCTAAGAAGTCGGCCATGTAGTCAGCCAACATGTTACGCCAGCGAACTAGTCGGTTGACTAGTCACCCAACAAGTTAAGTCACCTAGCTAACTCGATAACCAACTAGTTAAATCAGCTAATTTACTCGTTTATCAACTAGTTAAAACAGTTAGCTAACTCATTAGCCAATTCATTAAATCAAGTTG
>NW_007161454.1:0-8157 GCF_000164805.1 Carlito syrichta | reverse complement strand
CAACTGGAATTCTCGGTCTCCTGGAACCATCTCGGCATCCTGCAGAGTGAAGCGAGAGTTTGGTAATGGTGTCGTCATATACAGGAAACTACACGTCATATTGCTAAGGTAGTATAAGGAATCTTGGTTACATGAGTCCTCATTCTCAAAAACTACAGGCGGTCTTCATCAGAGGTAACCACGAATCAGAATTAGAATTTGTAATCTGGGTGATGGGAGTGCTCACATACATGAAACTCACTGCCTATTGTTAAGTAAGAATAAGTAGTTTGCAGTACTCGTGTCCTCAATTCCCAAAGAGCTTCAGGTCGTCTTGCTATGGCCTAAACACGAATCAGTGGGTTTTAAACATGAATCTGTGTGAATGGAGTTCTTATATACAGGCAACTTCATGACCTTTTGCTTAGAAAGAATAAGGAATCTGAGTTACCCGAGTCCTCAAACCCAAAAATCTACAGAGCATCTTGGAAAGGGCTAAAAAGGAATCAGAGTTTCGAAGCAATATCTATGTAATGAGAGTCTTTATATACAGGAAAATACATGGGCCTTGCCAAGGAAGAAAAATAATTGGGGTTATAGCTGTCCCCAGGCCTAAAAATCAACAGGCCATCTGCTGTGGGCTAAACATAATCAGGGTTTAGAAGCTGCAACATACGTAATAGCAGTCCTCATGTACAGAATCTACACGACCCCTTGCTAAAGAGGAATAAGACCCCTGTATTACACGGGTTCCTCAAACAACAATATCTACATGACATCTTGGTAAGGGCTAAACAATAATCAGGGTATCCAAACAGGTATCTCAGGAAAGAGAGTCCTCATATACAGGACACTACATGGCTCCTTGATAAGGAAGAATAAGGAATCTGTGATACACTAGTCCCCAATCCGGAAAATTCTCAGGGTGTCTTGCTACGGGATAAACAAGAATCAGGGCTTTGTGCTCGTCTCATGTTTCAGAGATTTTCGGCTCGTGGGTATGATGAACCAGTCTTTTCAGGACTCCAGCAACATTATGGTCCTCTTGTGAGTTGTAAACGTGTATCTGGTAGTATGAGTCCCTTAGGTTACTCGGGACAACTAAGGCCAGATTCCCAGAAAGAAAGTATCTTCTTGCTGTATTTGGATGTAACTCTGATCTTAAGATGAACTTGGTAATCCTTAATTTCCGTTTGTACTTTTATTTGGAGACGGGTTGAGGGTTTTGCAGTTGCCAAATATTTAGTACGAAGTATTAAAATAAGAGCAGGAATCATGTATTCCACGTATTTAGGAAACATCTGGGCATCTTATTTTTTGTATACAGGGTTTAGGAATCCACATAGAGAGGGAAAATCAGGGAATCTTGCTAAGAACGGAAAGGGAATCAGGTTCTTGGAGTTCTCAATCACCTTAATGCAAGGTCTCTTGATAAGGTTTAATCAGCAATCTGGGCTTCTATGTCGCCACAATTTTAGGGTGTGTTTTGAAAAGGGAACCAGGAATCTTGGGCTCCAATTCCACAAGAACTTTATGCGATTCTTTCTCTTATTATACAGGCAACTGGAATTCTAGGTCACCAGGAAATATATCGGCGTCTTGTTGATAATGAAGCAGGAATTTCAGTAAAGGGAGTCCTCATATACACAACAATACACGACCTATTGCTATGGAAGAATAAGGAAGCTTGGTGACACGAGTCCTCCACCCAAAAACCTACAGAACGTCTTGCTAAGAGATAACTACCAATCAGGTTTTGGGAGTAGGAATCTGGATAATAGCATTCTTCATATACAGGAAACTGCTCTGTCTATTGCTAAGGAAGAATAAGGAATCTGATTTACACGTGTCCACTATCCCCAAAAAAACTTCAGGGTATCTTGCTAAGGGCTAAAGACGAATTTGGGTTTTTGAAGCATCATCTAGGGAAATGAAATCCTCATATATAGGCAACTTCATGGACTTTTTAAAGAAAGAATAAGGAATCTGGGTGACAGGTGTTCTCAATCCCCAAAAAACTACACGGCATCTTCCTAAGGTCTAAACAAGCATCAGGGTTTTGACGCATGTATGTGGGAAAGGGACTACTCAGATACAGGCTTCTGCATGGATTTTGCTAAAAGTAAGGTATCTCGGGTATACGAGTCCTCAGTCCTGACAATCTATAGGGTATCTTGCTGACGGCTAAAGAAGGATCAGGGATTCGAGGCATGAATGTCCTAAAAATCAACAGGCCATCTGCTGTGAGCTAAACATAATCAGGGTTTAGAAGCTGCATCATGCGTAATAGCAGTCCTCATGTTCAGAATCTACACGATCTCTTTCTAAAGAGGAATAAAAAACCTGTTTTACACGATTCCTCCATCACAATATCTACATGACATCTTAGTAAGGGCTAAACAAGAATCAGATTTTCCAAACAGGGTTCTTGGGAAAGGGAGTCCTCATATACAGGATATTACACGGCTCCTCGATAAGGAAGAATAAGGAATCTGTGATACACTAGTCCCTGATCCGGAAACTTTTCAGGGTGTCTCGCTACGGGATGAACAAGAATCAGGGCTTCGAGCTCGTCTCATGTTTCAGAGATTTTTGGCTTCTGGGTATTATGAATCAGTCATTTCAGGACTCCAGCAACATTATGGTCCTCTTGTGAGTTGTAAACGTGTATCTGGTAGTAAAATTCCCTTAGATTCCTAGGGACAACTAAGGCCAGAGTCCGGAAATAAATGTATCTTCTTGCGGTATTTGGATGTAAGTCTGGTCTTAAGATGAACGTGGGAACTCTTAAATTTCCGTTTGTACTTTTATTTGGAGAGGGGCCGAGGGTTTTGCAGTTGCCAAATATTTTGTACGAATTTTTAATTGTAACCTGGAATCATGGATGCCACGTACCTAGGAAAAATCTGGGCATCTGCATTTTTGTATACAGACCTTTGCAATCCACATAGGGAAAATCAGGGCATCTTGCTGAGAACGGAAAGGGAATCAGGTTCTTGGAGTGGTCGATCGCCTTAAACTGGAAGGTCTCTTGATAAGGTTTAATTAGCAATCTTGGTTTCCATGTTGCCACATTTTTAGGGTGTCTTTGGAAAGGGAACAAGGAATCTTGGGTTCCAATTACCCAAGAACTTCATGGGATTCTTTCTCTTGATATGCAGGCAACTGGAATTCTAAGTAACCAGGAAATGTCTTGGCATCTTGTTGAGAATGAAGCAGGAATTTCAGTAATGGGAGTCCTCATATACAAAACACTACACAACCTATTGCTATGGAAGAATAAGGAATCTTGGTTACACTAGTCCTCCTTCCCAAAAATCTACAGAGCGTCTTGATAAGAGATAACCATCAATATGGTTTGGGAGTAGGAATCTCAAAAATAGCAGTCTTCATATACAGGAAACTGCACTGTCTATTGCTAAGGAAGAATAAGGAATCTGGTTTACACGTGTCCCCAATCACCAAAAATACTTCAGGGTGTCTTGCTAATGGCTAAACACGAATTTGGGTTTTTGAAGCATAGTCTAGGGAAATGGAACCCTCATATACAGGCAACTGCATGGACTTTTCCTAAGAAAGAATAAGAAATCTGGGTGAGATGTGTTCTCAATCCCCAAAAAAGGACACGGCATCTTCCTAAGGTCTAAATAAGCATCAGGGTTTTGATGCATGTATGTGGGAAAGATACAGATACAGGCTACTGCAGGGCTTTTGCTAAAAATAAAGAATAGGGTTATATGAGTCCTCAGTCCTGACAATCTATAGGGCATCTTGCTGATGGCTAAAGATGGATCAGGGATTCGAGGCATGAATGTGGGTAATAGCAGACCTCATACCAGAAACTACATGGCCTCTTGCTAAGAAAATAGAAGAAATCTCTTTTACACGGTTCCTCTATCAAAAAATTTACAGGGCGTCTTACTAAGCTCTAAACAAGAATCAGGGTTTCGAAACAGGAATCTAGCTAAAGAGAGTTCACACTTACAGGACACTACACGGGCTCCAGTTAAGGACGTATAAAGAATCTTTGTTGTACGAGTCCTCAATCCAAGAAATTCCCAGGGTGTCTGCTATGGGAAACAAGAAACAGGGCTTCGAGCTCCACAAATGTTTCAGAGCAATTTACCATGCAGATATTAAGAATTGGTCATTTCAAGAGTCCAGCAACATTCTGGTTCTCTTGACGGGTATCAGGCACTCCAAGTCCGTTAGATTCCTCAGAACAACTGGGGCCAGATACCAGGACAAAAAGAATCTTCTTGCCATATTTGGATGTAACTCTTGTCTTAAAGTGTAGCCTGTAGTACTTCCCCTTTCGTGTATCTTGTTATTTTGAGAGCGGACAAGGGTTTTGCCGTTGCCATATATTTAGTACGTATTTTTAAATTTAATGTGGAATCATTGATTCCACTTCCCTAGGAAACTTCTGGGTATCTGTCTTTTTGTATACAGAGTTTGGAATCCACATCGATGAGGAAAAATCAGGGCATCTGGCTGAGAACGGAAAGGGAATCCGGTTCTTGGAGTTCTCAATCGCTTAAATCTGCAAGGTGTTTTGATAAGATTTAATCAGCAATCTGGGATTCTAGGTCTCCACATTTATACTGTGTCTTTTCAAAAGGGAACCAGGAATCTTGGATTCCAATTCCAGAAGAAATTTATGGGAGTCTTTCTCTTGATATCCAAGTAACTGGAATCCTAGTTCACCAGATGATATCTCAGCGTATTGCGTAAAATGAAGCAGGAATTTCAGTTATGGGAGTCATCATATACAGAACACTATATGACCTGTTGGTAGGGGAAAATAAGGAATCTTGATTACACGAGTCCTCCATCCCAAAGGCTACCCAGTGTATTGCTAAGAGATAATCACCAATCAGGTTTTGGGAGTAGGAATCTGGATAATGGGAGTCCTCAAATACAGGAAACTGTACTGTATATTGCTAAGGAAATATAAGGAATTTGGTTTACACATGTCCTCAATTTCAAAAAAACATCAGGGTTTCTTGATAAGGGCTAAACACGAATTTGTGTTTCTGAAGCATAATCTAGAAAAATGAATCACCATATACAGGCAACTGCACGGTCTTTTCCTAAGAACGAACTAGAAATCTGGGTGACATGTGCTCTCATTACTTAAAAAGGTTCACGGCGTCTTCCTAAGGTCTAAACATGCATCAGGGTTTCGACGCATGTATCTGGGAAAGGGAGTACACATATACAGGCAACTGCACGGCTGTTGCTCAAAGTAAGGAATCTGGGTTATGCGAGTCCTCTATCCTGAAAATCTACAGGGCCTCATGCGGAGGGCTAAAGATGAATCAGAGATTTGAGGCACGAATGTGGGTAATAGCAGTCCTCATATACAGGAAACTACATGGCCACTTGCTAAGAAAAAAGAAGAAATCTGTTTTACCCGGTTTCTCTATCAAAAAATCTACATGGCGTCTTACTAAGGGTAAGCAAGAATCAGGGTTTTGAAACAGCAATCCAGGGAAACAGAGTCCTCAAATACAGGACACTATACGGCCTTCAAAAAAGGACGAAAAAGTATCTTGGTTGTATGAGTCCTCAATTCAAAAAATTCCCAGAATGTCTTCTATGGGACAAACAAGAAACAGGGCTTCGAGCTCCCCAAATGTTTTGGAGCAATAAAGCATGTGGATATTAAGAATTGGTCATTTTAGGACTCCAGCAACATTCTGGTCCTCTTAAAAGTTGGAAATGGGTATCGGACACTCCAAGTACGTTAGGTTACTTGGAACAAGTAGGGCCAGATTCCAGGACAAAAGAATCTTCTTGCCATATTTGGATGTACCTCCAGTCGTAAGGTGAACCCTGATATCCTTCCATTCCGTGACTCTTTTTATTTTGAGAGGGGTCAAGTGTTTTGCAGTTGCTAAATGTTTAGTACGTATTTTTAAAGGTAACCAGGAATCATGGATTCAACGTCCCTGGGAAACTTCTGGGCTTCTGTCCTTTTGTATACAGAGCGTGGAATCCACATTGACAGGGAAAATCAGGACATCTTGCTGACAACAAAAGTAATATCCGGTTCTAGGAGTTCTCATTATCCGGAATCTCCAGGGAGTTTTTGATAAGGCTAAATCAGCAATCTGGTCTTCTGTGTTTCTATGTTGTTCAGAGCTACTTGCTCCGTGGATATGCTAAATCTGTCAGTACAGATCCACAGGAACTTTCTGGTCTTATTGTTATTTGTAATCAAGGATCTGGCCCTAAAAATACTTTTGTATCCTAGGAATATCTATGACCATAATCATGTTCCCAAGAATCAAAAGCTATTTGGTACAAAATCCCTCGATTCAGGTGACCTCAAGCTACAGAAAATTCTTGTGGGTGGTCAGGTCAGAATTGGGATGTTGGGTTTTGAAGATTCCACATTTTGGGGAGGTCTTGTGAAGGGGATCCAGGAATGTTGGATTCCAGTTCCCAAAGAACATCATGGGCGTCTTTCTCTTGATATCCAAACAACTGGAATTCTCGGTCCCAGGAACTGTCTCGGCATCCTTCAGAGTGAAGCGGGATACTGGGAAATGTAAATCGTCATATACAGGAAACTACACGTAATATTGCTAAGAAAGTATAAGGAATCTTGTTTACATGAGTCCTCAAACCCAAAAACTACAGGCCGTCTTCCTCAGAGGTAACCACGAATCAGGTGTTGAAGTAGGAATCCGGGTAATGGGAGTCCTGATATACTGAAACGTCTCGGCCTATTGCTAAGTAAGAATAAGGAATCTGGTTTACTCATGTCTTCAATCCCAAAAGAGCTTCAGGTGGTCTTGCTATGGGCTAATATCCTATCAGGGTGTTTTATGCTTGAATCTCGGGAAATGGAGTGCTTATATACAGGGAACTACATGACCTTTTGCAAAGAAAGAATAAGGAATCTGGTTTACACGAGTCCTCAATCCCAAAAATCTACAGTACATCGTGGAAAGGGCTTAAAAACAGTCGGAGATTCGAAACAGGATCTATGTATTGAGAATCCTATTATACAGGAAAATACACGGCCTCTTTCCAAGGAAGAAAAAGAATCAGGGTTATAGCAGTCCTCAGTCCTAAAAATCAGCAGGCCATCTGCTGTGTGATAAACAAGAATCAGGGTATAGAAACTGCACCATAGGTAATAGCATTCCTCATATACAGAATCTTCATGATCTCTTGCTAAGGATAAATAAGAAACCTGTTTTACACGGTTCCTAAGTCACAATATCTACATGACATCTTACTAAGGGCTAAACAAGAATCAGAGTTTCCAAACAGGGTCCTTGGGAAAGGGAGTCCTCATATACAGGATATTACACGGACCCTCACTATGGAAGAATAAGGAACCTGTGATACACAAGTTGCAATCCGAAAAATTCTCAGGGTTTTTTGCTACGGGATAAACAAGAATTAGGACTTCAAGCTCGTCTCATGTTTCGGAGATATTTCCCTTTTGGGTATTAAGAATCAGTCATTTCAGGACTCCAGCAACATTCTGGTCCTCTTGAGTGTTGTAAACGGGTATCTGGTAGTACAGGTCCTTTAGTTTCCTCAGGACAACTAAGGCCAAATTCCGGAATTAAATGTATCTTCTTGCTGTATTTGGATGTAACTCTGGTCTAAAGATGAACTTGGGAACTCTTAAATTTCCGTTTGTTCTTTTATTTAGAGAGGGGCCGAGGGTTTTGCAGTTGCCAAATATTTTGTACGAATTTTTAATCGTAACCTGGAATCATGGATTCCACGTACCTAGGAAAAATCTGGGCATCTGCATTTTTGTATACAGAGATTTGCAATCCACATAGACAGGGAAAATCAGGGCCTCTTGCTGAGAACGGAAAGGGAATCAGGTTCTTGGAGTGCTCGATCGCCTTAATCTGCAAGGTCGCTTGATCAGGTTTAATCAGCAATCTTGGCTTCCATGTTGCCACATTTTTAGGGTGTCTTTTGAAAAGGGAACAAGGAATCATGGGTTCCAATTCCACAAGAACTTTATGGGATTCTTTCTCTTGATATGCATGCAACTGGAATTCTAGGTAACCAGGAAATGTCTTGGCGTCTTGTTGAGAATGAAGAAGAATTTCAGTAATAGGGGTCCTCATATACAAAAACACTACACGACCTATTGCTATGGAAAAAAAAGGAATCTTGGTTACATGAGTCATCCTT
>NW_007161453.1:0-361 GCF_000164805.1 Carlito syrichta | reverse complement strand
CAGCAATGCCTAGTCCCATTAGTAAAGGGACTAACAGTTCCCGTTTTGAGCGGGTGGTGTCAAAGAGTCTGAGGTGTTGTCTACCTTCCGTTCCTTTATAAATGTAGACCTGGGGTAGGATGTGGACCAAGATGCACAATTCTGTTGTGTCTTTGAAATGCTGTAGGCTGATACAGGGGGTGATTCCTTGGGTACAGGCAAACTACATGGTAGGGGATGCCATGGCGAAATGGGGGATGGTTTGATTATGGAAGGTAGCGATGTTAATATGAGAGGTGTTGCAGGACAATCAGAGGGGGGATGTAGTTATGGGAAAGGTTGGGGAGAAGAGACACGTTCCTTGTCCCTGGAGGTCATCCAG
>NW_007161452.1:0-929 GCF_000164805.1 Carlito syrichta | reverse complement strand
GGCCCTTATCCCGGCCTGTGGTTGTGATGGTTGTGGTGATTGAAAAAAAATTCTGATTCTGAGTCCTGCTGTGTCACCCAGGTCATAGTGCAGGGGCCAGTACTCAGTCATCATGGTCTACACAGGCTGGGCTTCAGTGATATTCCTGCCATGGCCTCCCAAGTGCCCGTAAAGACAGGCAAACACCACCGCGTTTGGCTCATTTTTTGGTTTCTTGTAGAGACGAGGTCTCGCCAAGGTGTCTGGGCTTGTCTTGAATCCAGAGGTTCAGGCCATCCACTCGACTCAAGCTCCCATAGCACTGGGATGACAGGCCTGAGCCTCTGCCCCAGGCCTCCAAACCCCTCTCAGGGCCTCACCTTGAAGACCACTCCCTTCTGAAGATGTGGGATCCCAGAGAGGGTAGCTGAAGTCACCAGCCGAACCCTACCCATGGGAAGTGCCTGATGCAAGGGTATGTCACTGCTGGGTCACCCACCCTTTCACCTACCTTGATCCCCAGGGTGAACCAGCAGGCTCGTCCCAGGGGCTGCCATGGGGAAAGGGAGGGCATGACTCTCAAATATTTGTGGGGGTGGGGACGGCCGGGCGAGTCACGCCTGTCTCCTCAGCTCTTGGGAAGTCTGAGACAGGAAATATCCAGAGCCTGAGTGCACGAGACCAGGCTGGACATCATAGCAGGCCCCCACCTCGACCCCACACAAAACCCAGAAAGCCTTGGGTGAAAGCAGGCCTTGGTGTGAGGATCGCCTCTGGCCAGATTTTAAGACAAGGCAGGAAGACCAGGATGTCATCCAAATGGAAAGCATGTGATCGCATTAGTTTGGGAGGTCCAGGTCAAGAGAATGGCCAAAGTTGGGTGGTTTGAGAGGTGCATGGTCAACCTAGTGAGGAAATAAAAGAAACAACTAAAGAAAGAAAGAAGGAAA
>NW_007161451.1:0-1885 GCF_000164805.1 Carlito syrichta | reverse complement strand
CCACCCCTTGGTTGGTCAAAGCCATAGAAATGATAATAGACCATCTTTTGGTCAAGGAGTCTGTAAATTGCAAATGTCTGACAAGTCTCTGGCAAGAAAACCCCCTCCTCTTGTTTCTTCCCATCTAGCCCACCACCATGGCAGCAATCATGTGACTAGCCCACTCATCTGCCTGCTGTCCATCACCTGACGTCAGTACCTGCACTTGCCTACCCCTTTGTGATGACATGGAACAGACCACCACCCAATCACCTTAATGACCCTCCCTCACCCAAAGAAAATGGTTAAAAGGACCCAACCATGAGCAGCCATTTTGCCATTCCCTTACTAGACTCTGGTGTGGCCATGTACTCTTTGAACTATGGTCATCACCATGTTTCCTGGCCTTGACCCCATTCCCTGCCTTGGGGAGATGAATCTCTCTCTCTCTCTCTCTCTCTCTCTAATTTACTTTTTAAATAAACTATGCTTTCTAATCTAACTTCTGTGCAATTCTTTGCATCTTTCATGTGGCATCAGATCGCACACCAGACACTCCACACTTCCTGTGGGCCTGAATGTGACTCTAACAAGGGCTCTCACTAGAATATGACCATGCAGTCACCCTGATCTCGAACTTCCAGACTTTAGAACTATGAGAAATAAATTTCTGTTGCTTGTAAGAAAGCCAGCTTGTGGTGCTTTGTTATAGCAGTCTGAATGACTCAGACAAACTCACAACAGCAAATGTCCTCTATAGTCAAAACAGTTTCCAGGTTTGAACCTATACTTTGTTTATCTCAATAGAGTATGAACTCATAAGTACCAGCGGACTACTCCCTGGTCATTTATTTTTAATTCATGTAACACATAAATACCTGTACTTGTTAAAAATTCTGACCACGTTGACTAAGCAGAATTCTATAGGTTCCCTTCCACCAACTCTGTAACCCCACCCCTTCCTCAGGGGAAAACACTATCACTAGTTCTCCCAACTTTCTCCCTGCATATTCACATAGACATAAAAAACTGTTTCAGAGAGGGAGAGGTAGTTAGCATAAATAATACATTGCTCTATATTTTACTTTTTCATTGAAAAATATTACTCCAAGATCTTTCCATGTGAGTATGTATAGATGTCATTCATTCTCTATTTTGTTCATTGACATGGTATTTCATAATATGGTTACAACATAGATTACATTCCCCTGCTGATAAGTATTTAGGGGACTTTTTTTTCCATTTTTCACTCTTAAAGATAATGCTGCAATGAAAATCCTTTTGAATGTTTCATCACTTAATACATAAATGTTTCCTTAGGGTAAATACTGAGAAATGGGATGACTGGATTAAAAGTGTATGCATATTTTAAATTTAAGTAGAAATTGTGAAATTTTCTTTCAAAAATCCAGGGTATACTCCCACCAACGTAAAATGAATTGCTTTTTCATACACTCTCTAATCAGTGATACTTGGTAGTATCAGTACTTAATAGTATCAATATTATAGATTTTTCTAATATGTTGTAGCTGTTAAAATTATATTTTATTAATTTGCATTTTCTTCTTTATCAGTGTCCTTGAATCCTATTTATGTTTGCATCCTTAGTGCCTAGCAGAGACAGTGATAGAAAAAAAGAAAATACTAACAAGTATGTTTATAAGGTTTCCCAAGTACAATTTCAAGAGCAAATTACTGGGTAATGTGTTAGGGGGTGTACAAGATACTTTATATGCATGACTGCAATAATTCCCTCAACTGTTCCCTGAAGAATTTCTTTTTCCTTTCCCACTTTATAATGGAAAGACAGAAACCCTACAAGATCAAATAAATTCCTCAAGATCATATAGATAATAGGACGATATAAAATTCCAGCCTAGGCCTAACTCATGAACCTGAGTAATAT
>NW_007161450.1:0-768 GCF_000164805.1 Carlito syrichta | reverse complement strand
CCTACCTGAGTCACCCTGCTGACTTAACCCATTAGCTAACTACCTAGCTAGCTGTCTTACCCAGCTAACAAAATTAGATAGCTGACTTGACTGGATGGCTTAACTAGCTGACTTAACTACTTACCCAGATGAATTAACTAGCTGACTTAACTAGTTAGCTAGTTGACTTAACTACCTGAATTAAATAGTTAGCTAACTATAAAGCTAGCTGAATAAATAGCTGACTTAAATAGTTAGCAAACTATTTAGGTAGCAGGCTAAAGTAGCTGACTTAAATAGTTAGCTAACTAGTGAGCTAGCTGTCTTAGCTAGCAGACTTAGCTCGCTAGGCAATTAGCTAGCTGTCTTAGCTAGCTGACTTAACTAGTTGGTGAATGAGATATCTAGCTGACTTAACGAGTTGGCTAACGAGTTACCTAACTTTTTTTTAACTATTTGGTAAATGAGTTAACTAGCTTTGTTGATTAGTTTGGTAATGAGTTAGCTAGGTGACAACTTGTTGGCAGATGATGCAGACAACTACTTATCTGGTTTAACAAGTTGGCTGACTACTCGGCTGACTTGTTAGCTGGCTTAGCAAGTCGGCCGTTTAGTCGGCCGACTAGTTAGCTTGGTTAATAAGTTGGCTGACGAGTTGGCCCACAATTTGCCTCAGTGAACTGGTTGGCTGGCTAGTTTGCTGACCTAACTAGTGGGGTGACTAGTTGACCGACAATTTAGTCGACCTACTAGTCAGCCCACAGTTAGCTGATCTAACTTGTCAGCTGA
>NW_007161449.1:0-1068 GCF_000164805.1 Carlito syrichta | reverse complement strand
CGATAGCCAGCACACGTAACTAGCTACCTACCTACATAGCCCTCTGGCTTGCCAACTGATTTAACTACCTAATTACCTAGCTAACATGCTGGCTAGTGAGCTGAATTAACTACGTGATTAAACAAGCTAGCCAGCTGGCTAGCCAGCTGATATAACTAGCTAGGTACCCTGCTAGGTAGCTGATTAGCCAGATGACTTAACTAACTGACTTAACTAGCTAGATACCTGGATAACCAGCTGACTTAACTAGCTAGCTAGCCGGTTGACTAGCTTACTTAACTAGCTTACTTAACTAGAAAGCCAGCTGGCTAGCCAGCTGAATTAACTAGCTGTCTTAACGAGCTAGTTAGCTGGCTAGCCAGCAGACTTAACTAGTTGGATACCTAGCTAGCCAGCTGCGAAGCCAGCTGAATTAACTAGCTGATGTAAATAGCTAGTCAGCTGGCTAGCCGGCTGATTTAACTAGTTTGCTACCTAGCTAGCCATCTGACTAGTCAGCTGATAGAACTAGTTGATTTAACATGCTAGCCAACAGGATAGCCAGCTGACTCAACCAGCTGAAATAACTTGTTAGCCTGCTGGCTTGCCAGCTGATATAATTAGCTCTCTACCTAGCTTGCTAGCTGGCTAGCTAGCTGACTTACCTAGCTGAGTTAATTTTCTTTCCAGCTGGCTAGCCAACTGACTTAAGTAGCTCACTACCTAGCTAGCCAGCTGGCTAGCCAGCAGACCTAATTCGCTGACTTAAATAGCTGGCCTGCTTGCTAGTCAGCTGAATTAACTAGCTTGCTATATAGCTAGCCAGATTTCTAGCCATCTGACTAAACTAGGTGACTTAACTAAGCAGCCTTCTGTCTAGCCAGCTGATTTAATTAGCAAACTACCTAGCTATCCAGCTGGTTAGCCAGCTGACTTAATTAGGTGGTTTAACTAGCTAGCCAGTGGTCTAGACAGATGACTTAAATATGTAGTAACCTAGCTAGCCAGCTGTCTAGTCAGCTGACTTACTAGGTGACTTACTAGCTAACCTGCTGGCTAGCAGGCTGACTTAACTGCCTAGGTTCCATA
>NW_007161448.1:0-617 GCF_000164805.1 Carlito syrichta | reverse complement strand
ACATGTTCTCACTCATATAATGGACCTTGAACATCCAACCTAATACTATAAGAAAATGACTGACAGTAGTGGGAAACTATGGGGGGGGGCAGGAGATGGGATTAATGGTAGCAATTATCTGTCTGGGGATGTGGTAGCACCTCTTATCAATAAGGTGCCTGAATGAAATATATTTGTATACCTAACTCTTAACTGTACCCCACAACATCATTATAAAAAATACTGATTAATAAAAAAAAGAAATTAAGAATATTAGCATTTTAGTTAAAAACTTTCACGTATATATAATTCCAACTATGTAGGAACTCACTAGAAAATATTACTAAACATTTAAGAATAAATAATATAAATCTATATAAATTGTCAAAAATGAAAAGGGACTATATTCGATGGTACTATGGAACCAATATTAAACTGATCTCACATCAGACACAGATATTATTTTTAAAAAGGAAAAAACTGCACAATTCTATCCTTCATGAACATGGATGTCAAAATTCACAAATTGTTAGAAAATAAAACTTATGTTACATAAAAACAGATAACAGACCATGACTAAGTGAGAGTTACTTCAAGAAAGCAAGGTTTTGTAATATTCAGTATTAAGTTAATTGAAA
>NW_007161447.1:0-840 GCF_000164805.1 Carlito syrichta | reverse complement strand
TTTTTTTAAAGATGTGTGGCACAATTCAAGATTAGGAAAATCAATGGTCATCATCCAGGTGAAGTTTGACCCTCTCATTATCCTCACTTCCTCTGGTTTGGGATCAGGTATCCTATTGATATTATATCACCCCCCCCCATCCCCTGGGATTGGCCCGCTATTGCTATTATGACAAATATCCAGGATCCCCTTATGAATGAGATCATGTGGTACTCAGTTGTTTCTCTGATAGATCACTAAATATGATAAATTCTAAATGCACCAAGTTGCTGTGAAACCTCTGGTTTGGGATCAGGTATCCTATTGATATTATATCACCCCCCCCATCCCCTGGGATTGGCCCGCTATTGCTATTATGACAAATATCCAGGATCCCCTTATGAATGAGATCATGTGGTACTCAGTTGTTTCTCTGATAGATCACTAAATATGATAAATTCTAAATGCACCAAGTTGCTGTGAAGTCCATATGTTTGTCCTTCTTCCTGGCTGCATAATATTTCATCATAGATATGTACCACATTTTTTTATTCAGTCTACTTTCGAGGGGCAGCACAATTGGTTCCATGTTCTTGTGGCTGTAAACAGTGCTGCAATAAACATATATGCACAGGTTTTTTTTTGGGGGGGGGTTTGTAGAATGATCAGGGTTCCTCCAGGTAAATTCCCAGAAGGGTGATTGCTAGGTAGTATGAAAGGCCGATATTTAGATCTTTGAGAAGTCACCACTCTATTGTCCACAGGGGTTGTATGAATTTACACTCCCACAAACAGTGTAGAAGTGTTCCCTTTTCTCTGCATCCTCTTCAGCATGTGTTGTTTCTGAGATATTAATGATGG
>NW_007161446.1:0-338 GCF_000164805.1 Carlito syrichta | reverse complement strand
AACCAAGAATGATAATATTGAGACATTGGGTTCATAATCCTGAAAAATGCCAGAGTAATTTCAGTCATCATTAATAGAGGAGTAATTAAAAAGCATGGTCATCCCTCAATGGCAACAATGCAACTATAATATTTATTTATCCAATCATTTTCTCAACAAATGCATTTTAAGGGTGTTATGTGCTTTGCTGTGTTTTATGCACTAGAGATACAGCAAAGAAGAAAACAGTCAATACCCTGCCATCATAGTATTTATTCTGATCGGTAAACAAAATATTGAATCAATAGAGGGTATAAATGTAATGCTGGTTAGTGTACATTACAAAAGAAAATGCAAGC
>NW_007161445.1:0-1039 GCF_000164805.1 Carlito syrichta | reverse complement strand
AGGCTCAGGTGACCCTTCCACCTCAGCCTCCCTTGGAACTGGGATTGCAGGCATTCACCACCATGCCCCGCTAGTTTTTTTATTTTTTGATAGGGATGAAGTCTTACTATGCTGCCTAGGCTGGTCTCAAATTCCTGGTCTCGAGCAATTCTCCTGTCTCTGCCTCCCAAAACACTCCAGGCGTGAGCCACCATGCTCAGCACAGCATCTTATTTTTATGTGTTGATTTCTGTACTCTGCAGTTTTACTGAATTCATTTCTCAGTTCTAACAGCGTTTTGTTTTGGGGGGTGGTTGGTGAGTTCTTTAGGATTTTGCATATGTCATATGTGCTATCGGCAGAGACAATTTCACATGTTTTTTTTCCTATTTGCATGCCTTTTATTTCTTTTTCTTGCCTAACTGCTCTTGCTAGATTTCCCAGAACTATAAATAATATCAGTGGTGAAAGTATGTAATCTTCTTTGATTCTGATCTTAGAGTAAAAGCTTTTAGTCTTTCCCTATTGAGTATGATGTTCACTGTGGATTTTTCATACATGGCTTTTATTATGTTGAGGTAGTTTTCTTCTATTCCGTGTGTGCTGAGTGTTTCTTTCATGAAGGAATGTGAGATTTTGTTAAATGTTTTTTCTGCGGCAATTGTATTTCTCCTTCATTTTTGAAGAATAATTTCACAATGTACACAATTTGGGGGCAGTCAGTTGTTTGTTTTCTTCTCTCAGCACTTTAAATATTTTACTCCATTGTCTTTTTGTTTGCACGCTTTCTGAGCAGTCAGGTGTAATTTTTATTTTTTTGTCGCTCAATTTTCCTCTGGATTCTTTAAAGATTTTTTTTCTTCACCTTTGATTTCTGAATTTGAATATGCCTACGTGTATGTTTGTCATTTATCTTGCTTGGTTTTCTCTGAGTTTCCTGACCCTACAGTTTTGTGTATCATTCACTGGGGGAAATTCTCATTCATTACTGCTTATAACATCTGTTTCTGTCTTTCATGAGAGATTTCTTTTCAGTGTTCACAGTAAAAAAAAAAAAAAA
>NW_007161444.1:0-702 GCF_000164805.1 Carlito syrichta | reverse complement strand
AGTCTCTTGTCTTGACCTTTCTCAAAATGCTTGGGTTACAGGGTTGAGCCACATGGAGCCCAGAGTTACAAATACTTTTTAAATGTAGCTTTATATAAAACTAGCTAAAAGGTTTATGATTGCATTGCTGTATGTTCAGACTCAGGGATTCTGCTTTTCCCTAAGTCACTTTTTAAGCTGCTGTTCTCTAAGTCACTTTTCTCCACGAATGCTAATGATGCTATCTAAACAAAGAGTTGGAAATTAACATCTCCTGTGACCAGGGACTCTAGTTCCAGTCCTTTGGAAATGTAATAGGATGTAATTCACAACCCCATTCTGTGTGTCTGCAGACCTTGGAGGGACATTGGATTTGTGTCCCTGGAGAACTGGGTCAAATTGACTAGGCATGCCGTCCTGTGCTTTTTACCATCATTAAAAATAGGTCTCGGTGGCTCAGCCTGTAATCCCGTGCCTTTGGGAGGCTGAGGTGAGTGGATTGCCTGAGCCCACGGGTTCGAGACCCGCCTGGGCAGCGAGACCTCATCTTTACAATAAATCAAAAAATCAGCTGGGCGTGGTAGCACATGCCTGTAATTCCGGCTACTCGAAAGGCGGAGGCGGAAGGATGGCCGGAGCCCAGCAGGTCGAGGCTGCGGTGGCCGGGAGCGGCCACTGCACTCCAGTCTGGGCAGCAGAGTGAGACTCCAACTCAAAAAAAAA
>NW_007161443.1:0-1047 GCF_000164805.1 Carlito syrichta | reverse complement strand
ATGGATGGACATTAGCAGGTGTCTATCACTCAGAGTTGTACCTCACACAGTTAAGTCTTAGTGTAAGAAAGCTGTTCATTCTGTTGCTGTGTTAATATAGGTATATAATATAATAGAATATATAATGATATTATGTTACTATTTGGGGTTAAATTATAATTTCCTTTGTTTTATATTGTGATCTTTTATGTTGTTATGTGTTTAACTTTCTCAATTTTCTCTTTGGGGATGGTTCATTCTATTCATGCAGTCTACTTCTTCTTAATGTAATTTGTATATTTCCAGAGTTGGTTTTTTTATGGTCTTCAGATGTAATTACTGTAAAGTATTGCTTGCAACTTTAAAATAGCCTCCTTTATGGTGGTACTTGTATTTCTTTATTAATACTCCTCTCTCCAATTTAGATTTATATTTGCCATTTTAAAGGACTATTCTTGAGTTTATTTATATATTTTAAGTTTGGTTATAGAAATGTTCGTCGGTGTACAAAAGTATACAAACTCTCTACTTTCACATACTGATGAGTATTTCTACCAGCTTGCAACAATATCTTCATTTTCTGTTTAGATTTATTATTTCATTACAAACTCATTGTTTTTCTTTTATTGTTTTTCATATAGGATAGTTGTAATTTTTCTAACTTTATTATTTAAGTGCTTAATTCTTTAATTTTATTCTTTATTTTAAAAGTAATTAAAGTGCTTTAAGGGAATTAATTTGATAATAAGCCCAACTTTGATAGTTTCCACTATTTTCACTATCATTATTTTCTATTAGTTTGTTTCTTATTTTTTAAATATTTTTATCCTAATAGTTGCTTTAGAAGATATTATTATGTTATAAATTTCTATTGTATGTACTTGTTCTCTATGCAGTTCCTTATTACAAGACTTATTGAATTAGTATTTTTGTGTGTATGTGGTCTAGATTTATGGTCCATCTTGTAAACATGGCTTATCTCAAGCTAGCATATAGTCTATGGCTGTAGGTTAAAAATAACAACTATCTTTTTAAAAGCTCAATATAGTATTAAAATAATATATTTCC
>NW_007161442.1:4444-7992 GCF_000164805.1 Carlito syrichta | reverse complement strand
GGGAAGAGGATATTTTATTCTTTTCTCTGTACTCTTGTGAAGAACGTTGTTCTTTTTTCATTTTCTTCTGTGTTTAGTACTTTCTTAAATGTTTCATGTAAAGATGGTTTTGTGGCTGCATAAGTTCTTAGGGATTGGATATCTGGGAAATATTTTAATTCTCCCTCACTGATGAAGCTTAGCTTGGCCGGGTAGGTTATTCTTGGTTGAAATTGTTTATCTTTTAGGACTTTGAAGATAGGGCTCGAAGCTCTCCTAGCCTGCAGGGTTTCTGCAGATAAATCTGCTGCTATTCTGATTGGTCTTCCATGGTGGGTGATCTGGCCTTTTTCTCTTACTGCCTTTAGGATTTTTTCTTTTGTGCCTACTTTATTTAGGTGAATTATTATGTGTCCAGTAGTTGGTCTTCTCATTTGTTGTCTTGCGGGGGTTCTCTGAATCTCTTGTGTTTGAATTTTTGTATCACTGATTAGATAAGGGAAGTTTTCTTGAATGATCTCTTGGAAAGTTTGTTCCAATGTGGTCTCTGTTTCTCTTTCTGCCTCAGGGAGTCCGATTATTCTTAGGTTAGGCCTCTTGAGGTAGTCACTCATCTCTTGAAGGTTTTGTTCTGTCTTTTTGAGCTTATTTTCTGTGTTTTTAAGAGTTTGGGTTATTCCTATATTTTGGTCCTCAAACTCTGAGATTCTTTCTTCTGCTTGGGTAATTCTGCTTTCCATGCTTATCAATTTGTTATTTATTTCATTCACAGTATTCTTTATTACTGTTATCTCAGATATCAACTCCTTCCTAGTTTCTTCTTGTGTCTCCTCAATTCTTTTTAATCTCTCCATTATTGTTTTGATATCTACATTTGCAGTCTGAGATCCTTCATTCTGGGGACTTTTCATTGTTTGCATTCCAAAGTCATATTTCTCAGTGTCTGCTCTCCCAGGCGTCTGGGAGAGATCCATACTCTTCTGTTGGTTTTTCTTCATTTCTGTAGATTTTTCTCCCTCTCCCCCTTTCCCTCCCTCTCTTCAATTCTGTTTTTGAGGGAAGGTGGGGTTGCTTTTATTTCTCTTCTGCAATGACCTGTTCTTCCTTATGAGGGTCTTCTGGCTTTGTTCACTTTTCCCTCTGCTTTACAGTCTGTCTATTCAGCAGTATGCAGTCTTGGTCCATTCAGAGAATCTCACCAGTTCACCTATGCTATCGCCATCTTGCCCCAATTTTCTTTTTCTTAAAAGATGTGGTCTCTCTATGTTGCCCAGTCTGGCCTTGAACTCCAAGCTCAAGCAGTCCTCTCACCTCAGCCCCTAAAGTACCTGGAATTACAGACGTGTACCACTGTACCCAACCTTAAGAAATTTTAATTACCTCCCAAAGGACTTACCTCTAAATCCCATCATCCTATGAATTTGAGGATTAAGTTTCTAAAATGAAATTTCAGAAACACATTCAAATCATAGCACTCTGCATTTAAAATGTGATGGTACATTTCCTCAAGTAAATGCTGTGGGGAATGAATTCTTATCTCTTGGAAAATCTACAGGGAACCCTTGTTTTTATCAAACCTTTATTAGAAGTATAACATTATGTTATGCTTCACTCACTGAGTACATTTTTGATTAACTTTTACAGATTATAATAGCCAGAAATCAGGAAAAAAACAGAAGCAATGCTTTATTTCCCCTTTGGTATTCATAGCTTTTTTATATTTTTTACTCTCTGGAACTTTCTCTTTTTCTTCTTCTTTCTAAGCAAAATAATAATAATAAAAGTTAACATTGTTTAAAAATAATATGTAGCATTTACAATTATAAGCACAATACTTTGAGATGTTCTAAATCTAACAAAAAAGTGAAAATGCGTTTTGAAGTGCTTTACAGTCATGAATTAATGATATTGTTTGTATCATCATAATAGGAAATCCAATAGATTCTGAAGTTAAAGACAAAGCTTTCCTGTGGGAAAGCAGATGACTGACATACCAGAGAAGTATAGAAAATTTTAAAACTTCACAGATAAAATTGACAGCCTGTCTTAAAATCTAAATATTGATTCTCTGGCAAATGAGTCACAAGAAAGTCACAAGACTGAAATTATATATATATAATAAAATAGTTCTGAAGACTTGCCTAATATTAGTGATATGCCCAAGACCAGTCTTTTCTCAAACTGTGATTTACAAAGGGGGACCCCAATAAAACTGGAATTATCTTTTGGAGGACAGGCCCCTTGTAGTACAGGCTTCCCCTGCAAGGCAAGTTTCTAGGAACCCATCAGCATCAGTGTATCAGCTAACATTGTTGTGCATCAGGACTTGTGGAAGAAATGTCTGGAGTTGTGGCAAACAGGTTATTTCACCAAGACAATGCACTTGCTCACAACTGCTGAGTGTTCAGCAGTTTTTGAAATATAATATCAGCTTTTGATTACTTATTTAACATATTTTTTATTTACTGAACTCAAAAGCTAGTGTGAAGCATTTACTTTATTTCCCTTCTACATATCTAGCAATCAGTGAAGTGTTTAGCATGAGAGGTGGTAAAAATAATCTGGATTAGTTGAATTAATGAATATATAGATATATAAGCAGAAAAAGGAATGAGTTTGAGTCTCAATACATACTTATAAATTGCAATGTTACTTATTATTATTTATTACCACAACCAATGTTTGAACTACACAACTCTCTCACACTATCGAAGTGAAAATTATTTGATTACAATCATACAATAAAACAACTACTTACACTTTTAGTATAGTCATTTCTGAAGTTCTGAAATAAATAAACAGTAATCGATTTTATTATTTTGCTACTACCATAGTCTAGATGTTTTAATTTAAAGAGAATCAGAATACACTATCCCAAAATATACTCCTTAGACATAAGGATTATTTTGAGCTGGAGACAAATGAGAACCAACAGATACAGAAAGAAACCTTCTCAGAGTTTCCCTTATTTGACCATATCATGCTGATATTTCTCACACCTCCTTAGGGCTAAGGTTCTAACTGTGAATTCATTTCTACCAATTACATGCACACATGCAAGATTTGGGCAGCAGAAAAGAGGCCAAGATTGTCTTCTTGTGGCTCTTGGTTTTTGTTGCTGGTAAGAAAGACTTTAAAAATTTCTTCCCCATAGCAGCAGTCCAGGATCATTGCCCAATCTCTTGGATGTTAGGAAGAAATTTCAGTGGCAGTGCTGGAAGAGGGTACTTGCTTCCAATGTAGTTCTGGGGCAATCTCAGAAGCAATACTTTCCTAGGAGAGAAGTTGTGCATCACTCTTAGAGTCAATCCAAGGAGCAGAGCTCAGAACTTGTCTTTTCAGCCCCTCTAAAAATATGTAGGTACCTAACCCCTACATTAATCTCCCTCCTGTGCTAAATACCTACAGGGATTCTAAGTTTTGTGCTGAAAACTGATGTACACAGCAAGAAATCAGCAGACCTTAAATTTGACTCCAGGTCTATTTGGCTTTAAAGTCTTACTTTTTCTTTTCTTTTTTTTTTTTTTTAATTGAGTTGGAGTCTCACTCTGTCGCCCAGACTGGAGTGC
>NW_007161442.1:0-4424 GCF_000164805.1 Carlito syrichta | reverse complement strand
CCCTTCCAGTAGCCGGAATTACAGGCATGCACTACCATGCCCGGGCTGATTTTTTGATTTATTGTAGAGATGAGGTCTCACTGCCCAGGCGGGTCTCGAACCCGCGGGCTCAGGCAATCCACTCACCTCAGCATCCCAAAGGCGTGGGATTACAGGCTGAGCCACCAAGCTCGGCTAGTCTTGCTTTTTCTACCATCGGATCATGCTAGATAGATAGATAGATGATGATGATGATAGATAGCTAGATAGATATAGGTATATTTTAATTTTTAAGACAAAAATAAGAGTAAATGAGCTTTATTTCCATAATGACAGACAAAAAGGTCTATTTAAAATGTTTTAATATGGATGTTTGCAATAATTTATAATAGTTGGACTCCATTTTTGTTTTTTTTTTTTGGAGTGAGATCCCACTCTGTTGTCCAGGTTGAAGTGCAGTGGTGCAACACAGCTCACTGCGGCCTCCATCTCCTATGCTCAAGCAATCATCCAGCCTCAGCCTTCTGAACAGCCGAGCCTACAAGCATGCACTACCACACCCAGTTAATTTATTTTATTTTTTGTAGAGACAGGGTCAAGCCATCCTTCCACCCCAGTCTTCCAAAGCGCTGAGATTAAAGCATGAGCCATCACGACGCACAGCTTTCTTTTAAAAATGTTTGACAACTGATGATAGTGTTTAAGCCTCTTCCTCTCCCTTCTTCTTCTTCCCCACATTTGGTCAAGCTGATAACAAAGCTAAGTGCTCCCTCCTTTGACTGTTAGAAAGTTGGAACTACTTCCAGGATTCCTCACTCCAGGCCTATCTGTCTAATAACTATAAAACTCCCAAACCAGCCGATTGGGCAGAGACAAGAGGATTACCTGAGCCCAGGGGTTCCAGACCAGCCTGGTCAACATGGTGAGACCCACACTTACAATAAATCAACAAATTAGCCTTTTGTGGTAGTGCGCCTGTAGTTCTAGCTACTTGGAAGGCTGAGGCAGAAGGATCACTGAGCCCAGCTGATCAGGGCTGTGGTGGTGTGATGGTGCCATTGCACTCCAGCCTGGGGGACAAAGTGGGACTCTGATTCAAAACAAAAAGCAAAAAAACTCCCAAACCAGTCCCCTCTCCCTGTTCTCCCAATTCTCCCAAGTTGTTTTTGACAGCCCTTCTCTCTCCAGAAAGCCTCACTCTGTGAATAATAAACCTTTCATATTATCTTGATGTGCGTGTAGCCTTGACATCCCAACCAAATTTTGGATGGGAGTCCACCCTGCTTTTTCAGAATGAACACAATGACTATAGGTGTTATTACATTTCCAAACAATTTAAGTTGCAAATGAAGAAATAAAAGAAAAAGTAAGAATATCTGATCTCACTGGAGATAACCCTGACTAAAATTTATTGAGGAGAAAACAGAGGCATTTGAAGAACCCTTGCCTAGGAGAGTGAAATATCTATGCATTAAAATATTTTATGTGAAATCCAATTGTGATTCATTGTAATAGCTTCAATAGAAATGCAATTATTTCCCACATCTAAGAATTTTCAGAAATGACCATTGTGTTAAAAAGCAGCTTTAATGTACAACTAATTTGAGGTTGTTAAATATTTTAACTACTGAGTGAGTGACTAAGAATTCATATTCCAGGATTAAAATTCATTGATTATTGAATTTCTGCTATCTAGTCATTATAAATCAATGATTAATGTTATTTCCATGGAACATCTTTTAGTCAAGAAGTTGATAAATCTAAGAGCTTAAGTAAGGACATAAATACCATTTTTGGATACCACAGCATTTCAAAATAGCTTTGAAGGAAGATCTCCATAGGAGAGCTATTTATGCTTCAGCAAAATAGAACAAAAATCACAAAATGTTAGACCTAAAAAGACCATTTAAAACCTTGATCTTTAAACTCCTAATTACAAAAGGAAATAATTTATAGAAGTTTAGAGTCCAACAGCCTATGAATGAAAGTGCTGGTATTCTTGTGCACAAGATCTTATAGCAATCACCTCAATGCTCTCACCCCTTAAATATTTCCCTAGAAATTCTGATGGAAAGCCAATAGTCCTGATGCTAGAAAACTTGTTTTTTGGATTTTTAAAATAATTTCTAATAGATAAATCCATCTCTCTAGTCAAAAAAAAATTGTTCTTATCCACTCATTAGCTCATCAATTTGTAAACAGAGTTGCTGCTAGCCTAGACAGCACCTCTGTACAAGGAAAAAAAATACATCTCCTCTGGGATCTTTGCAACTTTTCTGTCAGTCTAAAATTATCATAAAGTCACAGCTTATTTTAAAGAGATATATTGGATTTAATTATCTGAATTTGAATGATATCTTCTGACTTTTAGGAAATTCATCAATTGGTCCATTTGTAAAATAGATGAAATAAAGACACTGACTTTATTAGACCTTTTTAAGTATTCAATTAAATAATAAGTAAACACAAAGCATTTAGTATAAATCATGACACTTCCTAAACACAAAATAAACGTGGGCCATTAAAATCAGCAGAACTTCAAAAAAAGATTTTTCTCCCCTCCCATCCCAGTCTTTCTTCTCCTATTGCTGGAATATGCAGGGACTGTTTGATCATATTGTCAATTTATTCGAAGCTTTACATCCATAAAGAGAATGATAAAACAAATAATGTATGTTATATTGATTATTATTAATCTTGGTGCACGTTTGGGTGCCAACCTAAATTTGTCACCACATAATATAAATTACATATAAAGGAGGGCTATTAAAGAACCAATGTCAAAATATTTTTAAATATTAAAATTGTTTTATGTAAGCAATAGCTTTCTTCACTGTACAACTGAACCCTAAATACTTTAGATGCAATTTAACAAGCATATGTTATAAATTACTTTGCTTGGAGGGAAATGTAAAATGAGAAGAAGTTCAAGGTCAGTATTTATTCCAAAGGGTGTTAAATCATACTGTAAATAACATCTATAAATAAACATTACAATATATACACTTGTTATTAGTGAGGAATATATGGAGATTTTTCATCATAGTTATAAATTTTTCAAAACTGTCAGATTTTTAAAAATTAAGGCTATTTTAATAGGGACGTAAAATTGGAGAGCTTTAAAAAATATTTATTATTGGTCTATAGCATGCAAATTAAAAAGTGAGATTTACAAACACTGCTGTATATGACCAAAAACAAATCAAATTTTTATACTACTGAATCTTTTGACAGGACTAAGGTCCAAGCCTTACCTTATACATTTATACATTAATTACTTTTATAAGAGAGAAGCTGGGCCACTTTTTCTATATCATAAAGTTCATAGGAATAAATGAATCTGAGAGAAATACTAAATTATATCTTTTCCAACAATGACAGAGACACTGGAGGTGGGGTTGTGGTGAAGGTATGGTGAAGGTAGGGTCTTTACATGAGAAGTTTACTGGAGCAAGACTCATAGTTCCACTTGGAAATGAACTGAGGGTCTAACAGTAAAAGATAGCCATGAGGCCATTTCCATTTCCCCATTCTTGGAAGCTTTTTGACACTGGAGTATAAATAATGTATTTCCCAGTGTCTGTTTCTTTCTCTCTCTCTCTTTCTCTCTCCCTCTCTCTCTCTCTCTCTCTCTCTCTCTCTCTCTCTAATTCTCTTTCTACTGGCTATGTTCACACATGCTCAAATGCTCACTCTTTATGAAAATCTTCCCGTCATCCCTGCTTCTACTTTTCATCTCTCCACTATCATTTTTAGTTTCATATAACATTGTTCGTGTTTTTAAATTAAGTTTGTGTTCTGTGCAGCGAGAGACAATCTGCAGTGTAGTAATTTAAAGCATTGTTTACAGAGCCAGACAGCCTGGGTTTAAATATCAGCTACTTGCCATGGCCTTGCTAAGATATGGTGTGGCCATGTGCTCTTTGAACTTTTTTTTTTTTTTCATTAATCAGTATTTTTTTATTATGGTTTTGTGGGGTACAGTTAAGGGTTAGGTGTACAATGACGTTTCATTCAGGCACCCTGTAGATAAGAAGTGTTTTCCCATCCCCCGACAGATATTTGCTACTGTTAATCCCATCCCCCTCCCCCCATAGTTTCCCAGTACCATCAGTCATTTTCTCATAGTATTGCATTGGATGTTCAAGGTCCATTATATGAGTGAGAACATGTGATATTCGGATTTTTGTTTTTGTGAGAGGTCACTCAGTATTATAGACTCTAGTTCCATCCAGGTTGCAGCGAAATTCATGATTTTGTTCTTTTTTATGGCTGCGTAGTATTCCATCATGTATATGTACCACATTTTTTTTAATCCAGTCCTCTTTTGATGGGCAGCATGGTTGTTTCCAGGTTCTTGCTATTGTGAACAATGCTGCGATAAACATACGTGTGCAGGTATCTTTTTTATAGAGTGATTTGTGTTCTTCAGGTTATATTCCCAG
>NW_007161441.1:0-862 GCF_000164805.1 Carlito syrichta | reverse complement strand
TCATAAATTTATTTTCTTTTAACAAGTGGATTGGTACCACTGATACAAACGCAACACTGCCTGTAAGTCTTATTGTATTCCTGTAGGCAACCTATTTCTCCACATTCTGCAAAGATGGTTTTAAATCTTTCTCCACTCTCTTCAAACTACACTGCTTTTTCCCTCTTGCTAGTTTCTGCTTCCAAGGTGGAAAGTTTCTTTCCATACCTGTTACCAAACTGGCATCTGCACCCAACCTTCCTACCTTCTCTGTCAGAGGAGAAAGGTGATGTTTTTCTTGTGTGAGACCAGCCCTTGTACCTGCGCTTTGTTTTTTGGGGAAATCTAAGATTCACTTGTATTTGCTCCTTTCTGTAACTTTGCTTCCCTCCCCCATTACTTTGGCTTTTAATACATCTTAATTTCATTCACTAATTTTTGAAAAAACATTCAGAAAAATTGCACAGTCCCTTTAGAGAACAAGTTTGAAGTTTATTACACAGTTAAACATACATTTATCATAGACTCAGCAATCCCACTCTTAGGTATTTACCCAAAACAAGGGAAAATAGGCTCATACAAAAACCTGTGTATAAATGTTTACTGCAGCTCTCTTCATAATTGCCAGAAATTGGAAAGAATACAAATGCTGCCGGCCCGGAGCCCTCTCCTCGCGCGGGCCCCGCCGGGCCGACCCGTCGCGCCCCCCACCCTCGATCTCAAGCCACCGTGGAGCTCCGCCGCCTCGAAACGTTCACCGCGAGCGGCCTTCCCCACCTACCCCCTCCTCTAGAAGAAAAGAAGAAACTCATGCAAGTTAAACTGAGTTAATGATAATAGCCGGAGACGGGGCAAGATGGCGACGGCATAGGTGAACTGGGAA
>NW_007161440.1:0-764 GCF_000164805.1 Carlito syrichta | reverse complement strand
TCTGTTTAGAACACAGAGTTCCCAAGTGGACCCAGAAGTTCTTTGAAATACTGTGGACACCACATACAGGAAGCGACCTTGACTCATGGGCCATGTGGCTTGAAATGGGCGCTGGCTAGTGTCCACACACAGGAAGGCAGAAGCTATTTGGTGCCCTCTCATCAAAGGCTAGAGAGATCCGCACGGAAAGACCAAGCAGGAGGCCAGGAGATGCTTCCCAGGGGAGATGAGGCCAGGGGAAGAAGACAGAGGAGCAAGGGAAGGACCCAAAGGGGGGCAGCATTTCCTGTCTGCATGTCCATGGAGTGGCCAGATGAGAGGACAGCACTGACAGGGCCAGAGGTGGATAGGGAAGGAGCTGGAAGGAGTAGCAGGTGGCACAGCTCCCATCCATGGGGCATTTCCTCAAGTAAGAGTCTGTCATCCTCATGGCCAACCTGTGTGGAGGCTGGTCCATTTTGCAGGTGAGAAAGAGGATGGCTGGTACAGTGGTGCAGGCCTGGAATTTCATCTGCTCAGGTGGCTGAAGTGTGAGTATCACTTGAGCTCAGGAGTTTGAGGCCAGTTCAAACAACATAGTGGAGACCCCCATCTCTTGAAAGAAATAATAAAATAAACATGAATAACAAAGAAAAGAAGGCAGAAGTGGGAGGACTGCTTGACCCCAGAAGTTCAAACCAGTCTGGGCAATGAAGCAAGATCTCAACTCTGCAAAAAAATCCAAAAAAAAAATTAGCCAGGCATGGTCATGTACACCTATAGTC
>NW_007161439.1:0-1082 GCF_000164805.1 Carlito syrichta | reverse complement strand
CCTTGCAAAGTCAGAGCTGTTAACTGGGCAAATTCTAGTGACTCAGGACCTCTCCTGAAGGGACGCTAATCCTCCATCTTTAGATGGTTTCAATTTTCAGCTAAGCCTCTATTCCAAATGGTGTGGCTTTCTCATCGCTGTAGAGAACAGAGAAACTCACACACACACGAAGAAAATCCACTGATGTTCTTGTTTTCTTAAATCTGCTAGAAATTTCCTTTTCTGTTATTTTTTCTTTCCATAGAAAAAGAAAGAAGTCATTTGGGGAAGGGAAACCACAAGTTATCTAACTTTCTCTTCAAAATTTTTGAGATTTTGAAATCATCAGTGGCTACCAAGAAAGAAAGCACTATGTTCTTTATCTGTAGATTTTGAGGAACCTCACAGTCTAAAAAGGATAAAACATTTCTTAACCTGTGGCCACACAGAACAGTCGATCTACCCAATATCACACTTTTTTCCAACCATGGGGAGAGGATTAGGTTTCTCTTATGTGGAAGTGACAATTATTTTCACTGAATGTGGGTAACATCAGATTCTTAGACGTAGAAATGCCTTGCTATAATTTTCGCAAGGAAGCAGGAAGACATGAAGAGGAAATTTCCTGTTCTTGCCACCAATTCTGTGATAGGTGACAGCCTGTTCCTATGAGAATTTGGCAGTTTGGGGGTGGCTGTTGACAGGAAGAAAGGGATAAATAATGTAAATTTTATAATTCCTATCTTGCAGAAATTTCTCCTCAAGGTAGTGAAAATAGCAATAGCAATGGTAATTCCTGCCAGATATAGTAGGCATCTTGGAACAATGAGACAAAGCAGTGCATTCATGAATACTTGTGTTCTATTGTCACTAGGTCAGGTTCTCAGCTCCTAACTTCCAAGATGTTGGGAAAATCGAGGCATTTGAAATAAGTAGTAGACATTTAACCTGGAGAGAGCAATTAGGGAATGTAATATGTTACATTTACTTGTCTGGACCATGAACAGGAAGAACACTCATTAACTGAGCACATCTCTAGAGATGCAGAATCTCAGCCTTGCTTTACCCCTGCCCCAAGTCTTATGGGATCATAATCTGCATTT
>NW_007161438.1:0-877 GCF_000164805.1 Carlito syrichta | reverse complement strand
GGGAGAGGATTAGGTTTCTCTTATGTGGAAGTGACAATTATTTTCACTGAATGTGGGTAACATCAGATTCTTAGACATAGAAATGCCTTGCTATAATTTTCGCAAGGAAGCAGGAAGACATGAAGAGGAAATTTCCTGTTCTTGCCACCAATTCTGTGATAGGTGACAGCCTGTTCCTATGAGAATTTGGCAGTTTGGGGGTGGCTGTTGACAGGAAGAAAGGGATAAATAATGTAACTTTTATAATTCCTATCTTGCAGAAATTTCTCCTCAAGGTAGTGAAAATAGCAATAGCAATGCTAATTCCTGCCAGATATAGTAGGCATCTTGGAACAATGAGACAAAGCAGTGCATTCATGAATACTTGTGTTCTGTTGTCACTAGGTCAGGTTCTCAGCTCCTAACTTCCAAGATGTTGGGAAAATCGAGGCATTTGAAATAAGTAGTAGACATTTAACCTGGAGAGAGCAATTAGGGAATCTAATATGTTACATTTACTTGTCTGGACCATGAACAGGAAGAACACATTAACTGAGCACATCTCTAGAGATGCAGAATCTCAGCCTTGCTTTACCCCTGCCCCAAGTCTTATGGGATCATAATCTGCATTTTATCAAAAATAATTTTCATGTGGTTTCAATATACACTAATGTTTGAGATACACTGATAACTCATGGTATCCAAATAACAGTACATGTTCAGATAGAAATCATTGAAGAAACCATTGCCTTGTAGAAAGATAAGATCCAGCAGACTGAATTCAGCAATGAAAGAAACCTAAAAAACAATAATTCTAGAAAGCTAGCAGCCACCCTGATTTTATAGGCATATTGTCTAATGACAGGATGATGCCTGCATCCTACTGGATGTCTGGGGG
>NW_007161437.1:0-867 GCF_000164805.1 Carlito syrichta | reverse complement strand
GATAGGTGACAGCCTGTCCTATGAGAATTTGGCAGTTTGGGGGTGGCTGTTGACAGGAAGAAAGGGATAAAAAATGTAACTTTTATAATTCCTATCTTGCAGAAATTTCTCCTCAAGGTAGTGAAAATAGCAATAGCAATGCTAATTCCTGCCAGATATAGTTGGCATCTTGGAACAATGAGACAAAGCAGTGCATTCATGAATACTTGTGTTCTGTTGTCACTAGGTCAGGTTCTCAGCTCCTAACTTCCAAGATGTTGGGAAAATCGAGGCATTTGAAATAAGTAGTAGACATTTAACCTGGAGAGAGCAATTAGGGAATCTAATATGTTACATTTACTTGTCTGGACCATGAACAGGAAGAACACATTAACTGAGCACATCTCTAGAGATGCAGAATCTCAGCCTTGCTTTACCCCTGCCCCAAGTCTTATGGGATCATAATCTGCATTTTATCAAAAATAATTTTCATGTGGTTTCAATATACACTAATGTTTGAGATACACTGATAACTCATGGTATCCAAATAACAGTACATGTTCAGATAGAAATCATTGAAGAAAACATTGCCTTGTAGAAAGATAAGATCCAGCAGACTGAATTCAGCAAAGAAAGAAACCTAAAAAACAATAATTCTAGAAAGCAAGCAGCCACCCTGATTTTATAGGCATATTGTCTAATGACAGGATGATGCCTGCATCCTACTGGATGTCTGGGGGTAAGGGTTTGAGGTGGAAGAAGTCTAACAAGAACAGATTTCAGGCTTATTCCCTCAGTGAGTAGTAAAGGTCTTAGCAGAAGGATTGGATTTTCATGAGACAGAGCACTGGTTAAAGAAAATGCCCCTCATTCAGTTTTTGAGCTTTG
>NW_007161436.1:0-753 GCF_000164805.1 Carlito syrichta | reverse complement strand
GGGTGGATGGTTGAATGCATGATTGGCTGGGTGGGTGAGTGAGTGGATGATGACGGATGGATGGATGAGTGATTAATGGTTGAATGGGTGGATAGATGAGTGATAAATGTTTGGATGGGTGGGTAGCTAAATAGATGGGAGGCAGGGAGGGAGGGAGGACATGACAAGCAAGATACCTAAAAGATTCTTCCTAATGCAATATATGTCTGCTGCCAAGTATTCACATGAGTGGGAGGTGAGGATAACAATAGCATTAGTGATTATCAAACAAAAATAGCTTAAAATTCTCTTTAGTTTCTGCTATACATTAAAATATATTTAATGTGCATTAACTACACATGAGTAATCCCCTCAAGGTGGGGTGTGGCTTTATCCTCCAGCACACACCTCTTCTTTGTGGGCTGGGTACTGAGGTTCAGCTTGACCCACATGGCCTTCTCTCATCCTCATCACCCTCAGAGTAGCATTTGCTCACATCTACAGGCTGATACCAGCCATGGACACACACCCAGACACTTGGCCATGTCCTTCTATCTGACACAATCCCCTGCTTTGCATTCTACTGGGGACTCATGACCTGCTGTGGGGGAAAGGGGGAGGTTGAGAATATTTCAGTTCTCTGGCTCAGATACTCCACAAAACACACGATTGAGCAAGCAGACAGACAGAGAGAGAGAGAAAAAAAGGACTGCCCATTTCATGCCATCTAATCCCTCAAATGTGAGTGGCCTTTTTAAGACTTCTGAACACTCG
>NW_007161435.1:0-575 GCF_000164805.1 Carlito syrichta | reverse complement strand
CACCCCTTGGGCCCACCCTGCCCACCTGGCAACTACGATTTCCCCTCTAACTAAGGGTCTATATCCTGCACTAACTGGGACAGCAGGAGACGTATGGCATTGACTACCTGAGAGGTCATGGACACAAGATGAGTGAGTGGATGGATAGTGAACAAATGAATGGATAAGTAAATGGATGGATAAATGGATGAATGGTTGAGTGGATGGATGATGGATGAAGGAATGGATAAATGGATGGAGGTATGTGTGATGAATGGTTGCCTGGGTGGACAGGTGAGTGGATGGATGATGGATGAATGGATAGATGGAAGAATGAAGGAGTGATGAGTGGTTGACTGGATGGGTGAGTGGATGGATGATGGAAAAATGGATGGACAGACGGATGAATGGATGGACGTGTGATGAATGGTTGCCTGGGTGGTGAGTGGATGAATGATGGATGAATGGCTAGGTGGATGGATGGATGGATGAATGGATGGATGGATGAATGATGAATGGTTGGTTGGATGGGTGAGTGGATGAATGATGGATAAACCGATGGATAGATGGATGAATGAGTGATGGATGTTTGGCTG
>NW_007161434.1:0-813 GCF_000164805.1 Carlito syrichta | reverse complement strand
GAAAACCCACGAACCTCAAGAGATACTATAGAACATGAAAAGACAACCTACAGAATAGGAGAAAATACATTCAAAAATATCTTTGATACATCTGAGTAAAAGCATATAAAATATGCTACTATCAAGAATATACAAAGAACACTTAAAACTCAAAGTTATAGAAACAAAGAGTCCAGTTATAGAATGGGCAATGGAATTTGATAGACACTTCCCCCCAAAGAGACACGTGTCCTATGAGAACAGAAAAAGTTGCTAAACTTTCACATAATGATATTTCAGAGAATAGAATGAATATGTATATTTCTAAAGCAGAATTTATTTATTAAAAATTGTTCATTTATTCTTACATGTTTAAACTTTAATCACCTTCAGAGTACTCTTTGTCTGATGCAATACATCTATCAATATGCTTTTTCCACTGCTCAAAACAGTTTTTGAACTCGTCATTGTTGATGCCGGTAAGTGATTCTGCTGTTTTTTGTTTCACCTCTTCCACATCAGCAAAAATGTTTTCCTTTAATGACATTTTTCGACCAGGGAAACAAAAAAGTCACTTGAGTGAGGCTAGGTGGATAGAGAGAGGGGCATGGGATTCATACTGGCTTTGGTCAAAAACTGCCAAACAATACAACAGGTGCGCTCATAAATCACCCATCATGAAATGGGCAAAACAAATTCAATGAAGCTGAACAAAGCTTCTCACAATGCTAGCTGTACATGAATGAAGAAGTTCCTGGAATGCCTAGCTAACAGGAGAAGCCTGCACTACAAGGGGTCCGTTCTCCAAAAAATAATTCTTTTTTGGGGGGTACC
>NW_007161433.1:0-688 GCF_000164805.1 Carlito syrichta | reverse complement strand
GTATGCCTGAAAACTCAGCAATTTTACTTTTGGATATATACCCAACAGAAATATACGTATATGTTCATTCATACACACGTATAAGAATGTTCACAGTGGCAATATTGAAAAGAGTTGAAAACTAGAAATTACCCATCAATAGTAGAAATCAGACATATGAGTATACATATTTTATATTTCCATTTATATAAAATACTAAAACAATCAACATGTATGCAATGATATTGGATTCATGACCTTGGTTCCCTGTGGGAAGAAGTGTTATTGATGGGAGGTGGGCATAGTAGGGTTTTGGGGATGCTAGCAGGCTTCTTTTTCTTGATCTTCAGATTTGTTTTATAGGTATATTCAGTTTATACAAATTTGTTGAGCTACATGTACTTATATGCACTTCTATGTTCATGTGCACTTATCTATATGTATTTACAGCTAATAAGTGAGCTTTAGAAAGCAAACATCCAAAATAATTAAGATAATTTTGAAGAAAAACAAAATACCCTATCAGACATCAAGACTTATAAAGCAACAGTAAATAACACAATGTGGTAGTGATGGGCAGAATAGAGTTCCCAACAGACCAATACATATAGAGAATTTTCACAAGTCATGGAGACAACTACTAAAACTTTACAAACCAGCCAAAGAGATACCTATTAAATTAGTGGTGTTAAGAGAACTGGTTTCTAAT
>NW_007161432.1:0-529 GCF_000164805.1 Carlito syrichta | reverse complement strand
AAAAAAATTATTACCTTTTTATGTTAGAAAATTTAGTTTATTTAGAAAATAAATTTGAGAGAGAGAGAAAAGATATTTATCTCCCCAAGGTAGGAGAGGGGGTCAAAGCCAGGGAACATGGCCTGGCCATAGCTTGGCTAGGCAATGACCAAATATTACCTTTTATGCTCTACTTAAAATGGAACAATTAAACCCATTTCATAGATGAAAATACTAAGATGTAATAGTATGATATAGTGGAATTCCACAAATACCTGGGCCTATAACTCAAGCTTTTTAAAATTCCAAAATAAGTTATTATCCCATATAAACTATTCCAGAAGTCAGGCAGACCCTCTGGTTTCTCAAAAAACATACTATTTCCATTAGAGCTTTCTCACCCCAAATATCACTCTCCAAATTGAAAACGAAAGTTGTTGCTATAAACTGACAGTTTGGAATTTATTCTACTTGTTTAAGTTCTTGAATTTCATATATATATATATATATGTATATATATAGAGAGAGAGAGAGAGAGAGAGAGAGAGAG
>NW_007161431.1:0-754 GCF_000164805.1 Carlito syrichta | reverse complement strand
CTCTCCATCCCATTTTTCCTGACTCTAAAACCAGTCACCCTGTGAACACACCATACACAGATGAGAATCTATGGACGATTCTGAAGATTTTGGAGGCAGGATTTGGCTCTGAGTCCCAAGTTGGGGCCTGGGGACATGGCCATCGCTCACGGCCAGCCTTGAAATCGCAGGCCTTGGTGATCATCCCGCCTCGGCCCCCAGAGTGGCCAGGACAATGGGCAACTCGAGCCCAGCAACCTGTTTGAATGGGTGCGGAGACAGGGTCTCCCTGCATGGTCTGGGTGGGCCTCGGGCTCCTGGGATTCAGCCATCCTCCTGCTTTGGGCTCACAGAGCCCTGAGATTCCAGGCGTGGGCTGCCACAACAGCACTTCTTGTTTGTTTTTGATGAAGGACTGAGGGTTGGCTCGGGAGCTCAACCTCGTCATCAGAGCACATTGGGAAGCCGAGGCCAGAGGCCAGCTTGAGCCCACTGGTGGAGTCCCACCTGGACATCTCGGTGAGACTTTGCCTCAACCCTCCAACCCAAATAAGCCGGGTGTGGTGGCACCTGCCTTCTTTCTGGCTTCTGGGAAGGCCAGGGAAAGGCTAGCCAGAGTCGAGCAGCCGAGGCTGCAGTGGCTTGTAGCAAGCCACCACTATTCACCCTAGGCAATGAAGTGAGACTCCGAATAATAGAAAAAAAGAAAAAAGGAAATAAAAGAAGAGCATCCATTTGTGTATGGAGTTGGCATCACTGTGAACACACAGAGATC
>NW_007161430.1:0-773 GCF_000164805.1 Carlito syrichta | reverse complement strand
TGTGAACACACCATACACAGATGAGAATCTATGGACGATTCTGAAGATTTTCGAGACAGGGTTTGGCTCTGAGTCCCAAGTTGGGGCCTGGGGACATGGCCATCGCTCACGGCCAGCCTTGAAATCGCAGGCCTTGGTGATCATCCCGCCTCGGCCCCCAGAGTGGCCAGGACAATGGACAACTAGAGCCCAGCAACCTGTTTGAATGGGTGCGGAGACAGGGTCTCCCTGCATGGTCTGGGTGGGCCTCGGGCTCCTGGGATCCAGCCATCCTCCTGCTTTGGGCTCACAGAGCCCTGAGATTCCAGGCGTGGGCTGCCACAACAGCACTTCTTGTTTGTTTTTGATGAAGGACTGAGGGTTGGCTCGGGAGCTCAACCTCGTCATCAGAGCACATTGGGAAGCCGAGGCCAGAGGCCAGCTTGAGCCCACTGGTGGAGTCCCACCCGGACATCTCGGTGAGACTTTGTCTCAACCCTCCAACCCAAATAAGCCGGGTGTGGTGGCACCTGCCTTCTTTCTGGCTTCTGGGAAGGCCAGGGAAAGGCTAGCCAGAGTCGAGCAGCCAAGGCTGCAGTGGCTGGTAGCAAGCCACCACTATTCACCCTAGGCAATGAAGTGAGACTCCGAATAATAGAAAAAAAGAAAAAAGGAAATAAAAGAAGAGCATCCATTTGTGTATGGAGTTGGTATCACTGTGAACACACAGAGATCATTTGGGAGGGAGGCCCCAGTCTTCGGCCTAGAGTTCCGAAAAGATGGTTGATCGGCCG
>NW_007161429.1:0-784 GCF_000164805.1 Carlito syrichta | reverse complement strand
TGCTAAGAGATAACTTCCATCAGGTTTGGGAGTAGGAATCTGGATCATGGGTGTCCTCATACACAGGAAACTGCAGTGTCTATTGCTAAGGAAGAATAAGGAATCTGCTTTACACGTGTCCGCAATCACAAACAAAACTTCAGGGTTTCTTGCTAAGGGCTAAACATGAATTTGGGTTTTTGAAGCATAATCTAGGGAAATGAAATCCTCATATACAGGTATCTGCACAGACTTTTTCTAAGAAATAATAAGGAATCTGGGTGACATGTGTTCTCAATCCCCAGAAAACTACACGATATCTTCCTAAGGTCCTAACATGCATCAGGGTTTCCACGCATGTATCTGGAAGAGGGAGTACTCATATACAGTCAAGTGCACGGCTGTTTCTAAAAATAAGGAATCTGGGTTTTATGAGTCCTCAGTCCTGAAACTCCACAGGGCATCTTGCTGACAGATAAAGAAGAATCATGGATTCGAGCCATGAATGTGAGTAATAGCAGTCCTCACATAAAGGAAACTACATGGCCTCTTGCTAAGAAACAAGAAGAAATCTGTTTTCCATGGTTTCTCTATCTAAAAAACCTCTATAGCGTCTTACTAAGGAATAAACAAGAATCAGGGTTTCGAAACAGGAATCTAGGGAAAGAGAATCCTCATATACAGGACACTACACGGCCTCTAACTAAGGAAGAATAAAGAATCTTTGTTGTAAGAGTTCTCTATCCATAAAACTTCCAGGGTGTCTTCTATGGGACAAACAAGGAAGAGGGCTTCGAGTCCCCAA
>NW_007161428.1:0-9549 GCF_000164805.1 Carlito syrichta | reverse complement strand
AAATTCCCCTTGCCGATTGTTTTCAGTGGTAGTTACATTCCAATGTGATGTGACTGATTGGCCCAGGCTGCAGTGGATTTGCTACATTGAACTCCACAGCAGCTGGAGGAAGACGTAGCTCTGGATGCTCTTTTCCATGTTACATTTCTCTGCTAATCTAGAGAAGGTATTGAGACAGAGGTCTTTAAAACTTCTGAGTTCTTTTGTGCTGAAGTGGTGATCAGGTTTATTGTGCAGTATCACAACCAGATGCTTGTCGTTGAGGAGGTACACCAAGTGGGATGTCCAGTCACCCAGGGGGACGAAGTCAGAAAACATCCTGTATAGATGCAGTAGACAGAGGGCCATGCTCTGCTTCACACTAACCATGATGTCTCTGGTCATGAGGAATTTGGGGATCTCCCTGGCAAAGGCCTTGGCCATGTCGCAGTTGCCCATGCTGGCAATGCAGTGCAGGGCCAAGCCCCTGAAGGTGGGCTTCCGGCTGGCCAGGTCGTTCTTGATGACATTGTTGATCAAGCAGATCAGCTCGCTGTTCGGTTTCAGCAGCACAGAGATGAACATGTAGCCCATCTGCTTCTTCATTTATCTGTTGGAACTCAGCAGGTTGACAGGCTCCATGTGTCCAAAGTCAATCTTGTGACCAAGGGGGAAGATGAAGACCAACTTGCAGACATATATATATATATATTTTTTTTTGCTGTAGTAATCAAGTGTCTTGTCACAGTTGTGCTTGTTGGAGATGAAGACCGCCAGGTCCTGCATCCCATCTTCCTTGGACATGGCTGGCATCTTTGGCACTGGGAGCACTCTTGGATGGAGGGGCCTGGGGAAAGGTGTGGACTCAATGCAGAAATGGAAAAGAAGGATGCTCATATTCTGAGTATGCCAAACACTGAACAAGAGATGCAATCTACCTGTGATGCTATGAAGAATGAAATTCTAAGCTTCTACAACATAATCAACATATTCTGGAAAAGTCTGAGCAAGCAGGTAAAGCCTATGCAAACTAGCCTCTCTGTACAATGCTTTGTAGGAAAAACAGAATGTAGAAATGGAAGAGAAAGATGCTCACACTCTGGGTATGAAAGAGTCTGAAGAAGTGCTGCAATCTGCCGGTGATGCTCTGAAGGAGGAATACTCAAAGCATCTCCAACATAAAAAAAATCTTCTGGAAATACCTGAGCAAGCAGGCCAAGGCCAGGCTCAACTGGCATCTCAGGACAAGGCTTTGGAGGAAAAACACAATGCAGAAATGGAATAGAAGGAGGCTCACTTTCCGGGTATGAAAAAGTCAGAGTGAGACCTGCAATCTGCCTGTGATGATCCGAATGGTGAAAATTCAAAGCTTCTACAACAAAATCAACATCTTCTGGAAAAGTCAGAGCAAGCAGGTCAAGCCCAGGCTGAACTGGCATCTCAGTACAGTACTTTGGAGGAAAAACACAATTTACAAATGAAATAGAAGGAAGCTCAAATTGTGGGTAAGAAAAGGCTGAACAAGTCACAATCAGCTTGTTGTGTGATGCTCTGAAGGATGAAATATCAAAGCTTCTACTACATAATCAACATAATCTGGAAAAGTCGGAACAAGCAGGCCAAGCCCAGGCCGAAGTTGCATCTCCATAAAATGCTTTTGAGGAGAAACACAAATCAGAAATGGAAGAGAAGGATGCTCACATTTAAAGCTATGAAAAATGCTGAAAAAGTACTGCAATCTACCTGTGATGTTTTGAAGGAGGAAAACTCAAAATTTCCACAACACAATCATCTCAGCACAATGCTTTGGAGGCAAATTTCAGTGCAGAAATGGAGGAGAAGGAGGCTCACAGTCTGTGTACACAAAAGGATGAACAAGAGCTGCAATCTGCTTGTGATACTCTAAAGGATGAAAACTCAAAACATCTACAACATAATCAACATCTTCTGAAAAGTCAGAGCAAGCAGGCCAAGCCAAGGCAAAGTGTCAGTCCTGCACAATGATTTAGGGAAAAAACACATCTCACAAATCTAAGAGTAGGATGAGCACATTCAGGGTATAAAAATGCTGAACAAGAGCTGAATTCTCCCTGTGATGTTCTGAAAGGTGAAAACTCACGGCTTCTACAACATACGAAACTCTTCTGGTAACATCTGAGCAAGCAGGCCAAGCCCACACTGAACTGGCATCTCATTACAATGCTTTGTGGAAAAACACAACACAGAAATGGTACAGAAGGAGGCTCACACTGTGGGTACGAAAAAGGCTGGAGTCTTAAGGCAGGTTTGAAAGCTCCAGGAAGGTGGCACAAGGTGCTTCTTTATCAGGTCAAAAGTCAAGCAACTGTGTGCGCTAGCCCCTTGAGGGGACTTCTGTGTGCCGCTCCGCCTCTTCTCCCTGGGGCCTCTATGCTGTGTCCAGGGTTCAGCCCCACTTGTCTCCTCCTTGCGCCTGCTGAGGACTCGATGTCTCTCCCAAATCTGACCTCTCCAAAGCCTCTCTATGTCTTTTGTCATCAGAAGCATACTTGGTGGATTATGCCTTTGCACGTAGATAAGCGTGCCTTCAGGAAAGTTCAAGCAGGCCCATTGTCCCCTTTTAGTTGTTAATGACTGGGTTACAGCTTGAGCTCACTGGCAATTTTTGCAGCAATAGTTTAGAATGCTGCAGATGTCCCGAATATGCACTTAAAATGGACTCCGTTGACAGACAGTCTTGGAAGTCTGCCGACTTCCATATCCCATTGGACCAGGTTCAGAGCATGCACGTCGAAGTGGATGCAAAAGAGCCAAAAGCACTCTTTCTGCAGGTAGTTGCAGTTATTGGCATCCAGCACTTTGTGGATTTCAAACATGTCCCAGGGGTCCATGAAACTAGTGATTTTTTTTGATGGGACTGTACATATTTTACTTCCCTAATGACCTATTATAACATTTATCGACAACAAAGAATAGTCTTCTTCACATTCAGCCAAACTCTTGATGCACCTTAAGTCTATTTCTCATGGAGTCCAGTGAGCAAAACAAATCATCTTCATCATCTTAAACCTGGCAGTAGCTATAATCTCCTCTTGCTCACAGCAAAGGAATCACAGAATTTGGTCTCCAGTTTTAAGAAAATTTGCACTGTATTCATTTGGTATCTGTTCTAGTTAGGCTCAATTCAGAAGCACAGCTTAGATGAAGCTTTAAGGCTCTCAAAGATTATGAAACTCTTGGGATTGTTTATCATTTCTCATATCCTTGACCCCTGCTGTGACACTAAATGAAGAGTCCAAACATGTAAGACACAAAATAAACTCATTCTCCGTGATCTCAGTTTCTTTCAAGAATCCCCTCAAGATACCCTATGAGACCTTGTGACTCCCAGGACCAGCTGTGATATTGCTGGTTTAGACCAACAATAAACACTCCCACTAGTTCCCAGTTCTTTTTTTTTTCTATGTCTAACCTGTGCTAGATTCAAAGAGTGTCAGGGTAAAGTCTAAGTAAAAATGGCCACGCTGAGGCAAAAAGACTACGCCAAACAAGTTTACTCTAGGATTCTTTTTTTTTTTTTGAGTTGGAGTCTCACTCTGTCACCCAGACTGGAGTGCAGTGACCACTCCCGGCCACCGCAGCCTCGACCTGCTGGGCTCCAGCGATACTTCCGCCTCAGCCTTCCAAGTAGCTGGAACTATAGGCACGCGCTACCATGCCCGGCTAATTTTTTGATTTTTATTATAGAGATGAGGGCTCACCAAGTTGCCCAGGCGGGTCTCGAACCCACAGGCTCAGGCAATCCACTCACTTCAGCCTTCCAAAGCGTGGGATTACAGGCTGAGCCACCGAGCCCAGCTACTCTAGGATTCAATAGGTACCTTCTTTCACTTATGAAATAGGATTGCCAGATCTAGTACTACAATGACAACAGAAAGCCCAATTAAATTTGGATTTCAGATAAACAATGGGTCCTGGTTTTAGTGAATGTACAAAATGGGGAGGATTTCACTAAAAAACAATTCATATTTATACTTTAAAAGCATATACTTATTGCTTACCTGAAACTGAAATATATTTATTTATTTATTTATTTTCATTAATCAGTATTTTTTATTGTGGTTTTGTGGGGTACAGTTAAGGGTTAGGTATACAAATACGTTTCATTCAGGCACCCTGTTGATAAGAGGTGTTTCCCCATCCCCAGACAGATATTTGCGACTGTTAATTCCATCCCCCTCCCCCCCATAGTTTCCCAGTACCGTCAGTCATTTTCTTATAGTGTTGCATTGGATGTTCAAGGTCCATTATATGAGTGAGAACATGTGATATTCGGATCTTTGTTTCTGTGAGAGGTCACTCAGTATTATAGACTCTAGTTCCATCCAGGTTGCTGCAAAATTCATGATTTTGTTCTTTTTTATGGCTGCGTAGTATTCCATCGTGTATATGTACCACATTTTTTTAATCCAGTCCTCTTTTGATGGGCAGCATGGTTGTTTCCAGGTTCTTGCTATTGTGAACAATGCTGCATAAACATACGTGTGCAGGTATCTTTTTTATAGAGTGATTTGTGTTCTTCAGGGTATATTCCCAGTAGGGGGATTGCAGGGTCATATGGAAGGTCAATTTTTAGAGCTTTTAGGAATCGCCACACTGCTTTCCACAGAGGTTGCACTAGTTTACACTCCCACCAACAGTGTAGAAGTGTTCCCTTTTCACCACACCCTCTCCAGCAGCTGTTATTTTTTGAGTTGTTGATAATTGCCATTCTGACTGGAGTTAGGTGGTATCTGAGTGTGGTTTTGATTTGCATCTCCCTGATGATTAGTGAGGTTGAGCATTTCTTCATGTGTTTGTTGGCTTCTCGGATGTCTTCTTTTGTGAAGTGTCTGTTCATGTCTTTTGCCCATTTTATAATGGAGTTGTTTGTTTTCTTCTTTTCAGTACGTTTCAGTTCCTTGTAGATCCAGGATGTTAAGCCTTTGTCAGACCTAGAGTTGGCAAAGACTTTTTCCCAGTCTGTAGGCTGTCTCCCTGCTCTCTTGATGGTTTCTTTGACTTTGCAGAAGCTTGTCAGTTTAATAAGGTCCCATTTGTCTATCTTCTCTCTTAAGTCCTGTGGGTTTGGGGTTTGTACAGGAATGGGATGCCAGTTGCGATTTCCATGAGAGTATTTCCTTCCTTTTCTAAGGTTCTTATGGTTTGAGGTTTTACATTTAGGTCTCTGATCCATTTGGAGTTAACCTTTGTGCATGGGGATAGATAAGGGTCCTGTTTCAATCTTCTGCATGTGGTCAGCCAGTTTTCCCAGCACCATTTACTGAATAGGTTTTCTTCTCCCCATTGGTAGGTGGTGGGGGCTTTGTCGAAGATGAGTTGGTTGAGGAATTGAGGTTTTGCTTCTGGAATCTCAATTCTGTTCCATTGATCTATATGCCTGTTCCTGTACCAATACCAAGCTGTTTTGATGATTTAGCTTTATAGTAAAGTTTGAAGTCTGGTATTGTGATACCACCTGCTTTGTTTTTTTTGCTGAGGATTGTTCTGGCTATTCTTGGATGTTTGTGTTTCCATATGAATTCCTGTGTTGTTTTTTCTAGGTCTGAGAAGAATGTTGTTGGTAATTTAATGGGTATTGCATTGAATTTGTAGATTGCCTTAGGTAAGATGGACATCTTCACAATGTTGATTCTTCCGATCCATGAGCATGGGATATTTTTCCACTTGTTCATGTCGGCTTTGATTTCTTTGAGCAGTGTTTTGTAATTTTCATTGTAAAGGTCTTTCACGTCTCTGGTTAGGAAGATGCCAAGGTATTTCATTTTTTTTGTGGCTATTGTGAATGGAACTGTGTTTTTTATTTGGGTTTCTGTTTGTTTATTATTGGTGTAGAGAAATGCGATTGTCTTTTGTACATTTATCTTGTATCCTGAGACTTTGCCAAGGGCTTTTATCAATGTAAGGAAGCCTTTGACAGATTCTCTTGGGTTTTCAAGGTACACCATCATATCATCTGCATAGAGAGATAACTTGACTTCCTCTTTTCCTATTTGAATACTTCTGATTGCCTCCTCTTCTCTGATTGCTTTAGCCAGGACTTCCAATACTATGTTGAACAGGAGCGGAGAGAGTGGGCATCCTTGTCTCGTTCCAGTTTTCAGGGGAATTGGTTCCAATTTTTGTCCATTTAGGAGTATGCTGGCTGTGGGTTTCTCGTAGATGGCTTTTACTATTTTGAGGTATGTTCCCTGTATGCCTAGATGTTCAAGAGTTTTTATCAAGGAGGGGTGCTGGATTTTATCAAAAGCTTTTTCTGCATCTAGTGATATGATCATGTGGTTTTTGTTTTGACATCTGTTGATGTATTTAATTACATTTATGGTTTTACAAAAGTTGAACCAGCCTTGCATGCCAGGAATGAAGCCTACTTGGTCATGGTGGATGATTTTTTAGATGTATTGCTGAATCCGGTTTGCTAGGATCTTGTTGAGAATTTTAGCGTCTATGTTCATCAAAGATATTGGTCTGTAGTTCTCTTTCTTTGTTGGATCTTTACCTGGCTTGAGTATCAATGTGATGTTGGCTTCATAAAATGATTTGGGGAGAGTTCCATCTTTTTCAGTCGCCTGGAATACCTTCAGTAGGATTGGTATCAGCTCCTCCTTGAATGTCTTGTAGAATTCTGCTGGAAAGCCATCTGGACCAGGGCTTTATTTTGTAGGAAGTTTTCTTATTACATAGTCAATTTCCTTGATTGTTATTGGTCTATTTAGGGTCTCAATTTCTTCTAGTTCCAACTAGGTAGGTTGTGTGATGTCAGAAAGTCCTCCATTTCCTTCTGGTTTTCAAGTTTGTTTCCATGCAAGTGTACGTAGTAGTCTCTAATGATCTTTTGTATTTCTTCAGGGTCAGATGTGACTTCATCTTTTGTGTTTCTGATTATGCTTATTTGGTTTTTTTCTCGTTTTTTCTTGGTCAGTCTAGCTAGGGGACCATCAATCTTGTTTACCCTTTCGAAGAACCAGCTTTTTGTTTCATTGATTTTTTGTATTACTTTTTGTCTTCTATGTCCTGGATTTGGGCTTTTATTTTGGTGATCTGGATTCTTCTGCTGAAATTAGGGTTTTTGTGGTCTTGCTTTTCCAGCTTAATTAGGTGGCTTGTTAGGTAGTGAATTTCTGTTCCTTTCATTTTCTTCATGTGTGTTTGTAGGGATATAAATTCCCCTCTTACTACAGCTTTCACGGCATCCCAGAGATTCTGGTAAGATGTTTCTTCATTTTCATTTGTTTCCAGGTATCTTTTGATCCCTGTTTTCATTTCGTCATTGACCCAGGAGTTGTTTAGCATCATGCTGTTTAGTGTCCATGTCTTTGTGGGTTTGGGGGGACTTTGTTGGTGTCAATGTTTATTTTATCCACTATGGTCCGAGAAGGTGTTTGGTAGAATTTCAGTCCTTTTAAATTTGCTTATGCTTGATTTATGGCCGAGTATGTGGTTGATCTTAGAATATGTTCCATGTGGTGATGAGTAGAATGTGTATTCTGTGGTCTTTGGATGGAGTGCTCTGTAGGTATCAATTAAGTCCATTTTGTCCAAAGTCACATTGAGGTTCCAGATCTCCTTGCTGATTTTTTGTCCTGATGATCTGTCTAGGTTTGTGAGTGGGGTATTAAAGTCCCCAGTTATGAGAGTGGTAGAGTCAATATCTTTCTTTAGTTTTCCAAGAAGTTGCTTTATGAAAGTTGGTGCACCTATGTTGGGTGTATATATGTTTAGGTTAGATATTTCTTGTGATGGATTGAGTCTTTTATCATTATGTAGTGGCCTTCTGTATCTTTTTTGATTTTTAATAGCTTGAAGTGTATTTTGTCTGAAATTAAGATCGCTACTCCTCCTTTCTTTTGTATTCCGTTCACCTGAAAGTTTGTTTCCCATCCTCTTACTTTGAGTCTGTGGGTGTCCTTTCTAGTGAGGTGAGTCTCTTGAAGGCAATAGATTGTTGCCTGATGATATTTTATCCATTTTGCCATTCTATGTCTTTTCAGTGGTGCATTTAGTTCATTCACATTTAGGCTAATAATTGAAATGCAAGAGTTGATCCCTGTCATAAGGTTCTTACAGAGTTGATCCTGTTTATTTGTTGTCTTTCTTTGGGTTTTGGAGTTGGTTCATGTGTGTTTTTATTCTTTTGCCTGTACTCTTGTGAAGATTGCTGTTGTTCTTTTTTCTTTTTCTTCTGTGTTCAGTACTTTCTTAAGTGTTTCTTGTAGACGTGGTCTGGTGGTAGCGTAGGTTCTTAGGGATTGGATGTCTGGAAAAGATTTCAATTCTCCCTCACTAATGAAGCTTAATTTGGCTGGGTAGGTTATTCTTTGTTGAAATTGTTTCTCTTTTAGAACTTTGAAGATAGGGCTCCAGGCTCTTCTGGCCTGAAGGGTTTCTGTGGATAAATCTGCTGCTATTCTAATTGATTTTCCCTGGTAGGTAGTCTGGCCTTTTTCTCTTGCTGCCTTTAGGATTTTTCCTTCATAGCTACTTGTTTAGGCGAATTATATGTGTTCTGTGAGTTGGTCTTCTCATTTGTTGTCTTGCAGGGGTTCTCTGAATCTCTTGTGTTTGAATTTTTTCATCCTTAATGAGATGAGGGAAGTTTTCTTGAATGATTTCATGAAATATTTGTTCCAGCATGGCTTCTGTTTCTCTTTCTGCCTGAGGAAGCCAAATTATTCTTAGGTTTGGTCTCTTGAAGTGATCATTCATCTCTTGCAGGTTTTGTTCTGTCTTTTTGAGCTTCTTTTCTATGCTTTTGACAGTTTGGGTTTGTTCTGTGTTTTGGTCTTCGAGCTCTGAGATTCTTTCTTCGGCTTGGCTGATTCTGCTTTCCATGCTTATTAGTCTGTTGTTCATTTCCATCACAGTATTCTTTACTGCTGTCATTTCTGACAACAGCTCCTTCCTATTTTCTTCTTGTCTCTCCTCAATTTTTTAAATTCTCTCCATTAATGTCTTGATGTCTGGGTTTGTTGCATGTAACCAGTCATTCTGGGGATTCTTCATTGTCTGTGTTCCAGAATCTGTTTTCTCAGTGTCTGATTTCCCAGGGGTCTGTGTAGGACCTATATTCTTCTTTTGGTTTTTCTTCATTTGTGCGGTTTTTTCCCCCTCTCTACTTTTTCCTTCCCTCACATCACTGTCTTCTTTAATTCTGTTATTCAGGGGTAAAGGGATTGGTTTTACTTCTGTTTGTTCAATCTCCTATTCTTTATGTATATCCTCTTACTTTGTTCAATTCTGAAGTTGCACTGTAGGTTAGAGGTGGTCCTTTTTGCAGTTTTGAGATGTATTTAAGGGGAGAGCTGTGATTCAAAATCTGTCTGCAGGTCCTGGTATTCGCTGACAGGCGTGTGGATAATGTGGAACCTACTTCCCACTGCCCTGGAATCTGTCCATGCAGTGGAGCTGTAGGTTTACTCCCTGAAATAAAATGTGGTTAGCAGAGGGGAGAGAATGGAGCAGATAGTGGGTTGAAGAGGGGAGTGGAGAGATAGAGGAGTAAGGGGGGGATACCAACGTGTGCCAACAAAT
>NW_007161427.1:0-1110 GCF_000164805.1 Carlito syrichta | reverse complement strand
TTCCAGGGGTCTGTGTAGGACCTATATCTTCTTTTGGTTTTCGTCATTTGTGCGGGTTCTTTCCCCCTCTCTACTTTTTCCTTCCCTCACATCACTGTCTTCTTTAATTCTGTTATTCAGGGGTAAAGGGATTGGTTTTACTTCTGTTTGTTCAATCTCCTATTCTTTATGTATATCCTCTTACTTTGTTCAATTCTGAAGTTGCACTGTAGGTTAGAGGTGGTCCTTTTTGCAGTTTTGAGATGTATTTAAGGGGAGAGCTGTGATTCAAAATCTGTCTGCAGGTCCTGGTATTCGCTGACAGGCGTGTGGATAATGTGGAACCTACTTCCCACTGCCCTGGAATCTGTCCATGCAGTGGAGCTGTAGGTTTACTCCCTGAAATAAAATGTGGTTAGCAGAGGGGAGAGAATGGAGCAGATAGTGGGTTGAAGAGGGGAGTGGAGAGATAGAGGAGTAAGGGGGGATACAAACGTGTGCCAACAAATAGAGAGAGAGGCCTATGCTGAAACAGATAAAAACAATATACCACAGCTACAGTCGAACCAACTCTCATACAAACAAAAATAAAACATATAGTGATGCTAATATACAAGCTAACCAACCACCTTGTTAGTGTGCTGTTCCTCTATACAAAGATATGGTTTACAGAGAGAAGAAAAGGAAAAGGAAAAAAGAAAAAAGGGAACAATACAGTAGGAATAGAATTAAGTCATTAGACTGATAGAATCAATGAAGCACACTCTGAGACCTTTCGTTTAAGTCCAATGTCCTTTCAGGTCTGATTTCTAGTTTTCTTTTCAAGCTGGTAATTTAGTTTGCAGTTAGAGTCAATTGCCCCTGATCTGCTGTGAAGGACAGTTCAGATTAACCTTCCTTCAGCAGTTTGGTCTATGTCTTTATCAAGCTTGTTTCTCCCGTTTCGGTGTTGTTACCTTGAATCGCCAGCAGGTGGTGCTATCTCATCTGCTCACCCCAGAGTGGGTGGGGCCGGACAGGAACAAGATGGCTGCCTGCCTCCGAGCAGGCAACAGGAGTCCCACGCCAGGTGGGCAGGACAGTCTCGGATGCAGGATAGGTGGCAGCGATTCCAGCAGATCTTCCCTGAAG
>NW_007161426.1:0-774 GCF_000164805.1 Carlito syrichta | reverse complement strand
AGAGGGGAGTGGAGAGATAGAGGAGTAAGGGGGGATACAAACGTGTGCCAACAAATAGAGAGAGAGGCCTATGCTGAAACAGATAAAAACAATATACCACAGCTACAGTCGAACCAACTCTCATACAAACAAAAATAAAACATATAGTGATGCTAATATACAAGCTAACCAACCACCTTGTTAGTGTGCTGTTCCTCTATACAAAGATATGGTTTACAGAGAGAAGAAAAGGAAAAGGAAAAAAGAAAAAAGGGAACAATACAGTAGGAATAGAATTAAGTCATTAGACTGATAGAATCAATGAAGCACACTCTGAGACCTTTCGTTTAAGTCCAATGTCCTTTCAGGTCTGATTTCTAGTTTTCTTTTCAAGCTGGTAATTTAGTTTGCAGTTAGAGTCAATTGCCCCTGATCTGCTGTGAAGGACAGTTCAGATTAACCTTCCTTCAGCAGTTTGGTCTATGTCTTTATCAAGCTTGTTTCTCCCGTTTCGGTGTTGTTACCTTGAATCGCCAGCAGGTGGTGCTATCTCATCTGCTCACCCCAGAGTGGGTGGGGCCGGACAGGAACAAGATGGCTGCCTGCCTCCGAGCAGGCAACAGGGGTCCCATGCCAGGTGGGCAGGACAGTCTCGGATGCAGGATAGGTGGCAGCGATTCCAGCAGATCTTCCCTGAAGTGGTTCGTTGTGGATCTCCTCGGGCTGCGTGGTGCGATATGCTACCCCTCCCAGAGGCCGCAGCGGTGGTGGGGCTGGCACCGGCAGCGGCAGCGG
>NW_007161425.1:0-824 GCF_000164805.1 Carlito syrichta | reverse complement strand
GGGCGGCCGAGGAGAGAGGATGGCTTGAGACCCAGGTTTGAGACCAACTCGGGCACCTTGGTGATACCTCCTCTCTACAAGAAGCCAAAAAATTGAGCCAAGCATGGTGGTGCATGCTTGTCGTTCTGGCCACTCATGAGTCTGAAGCATGAGGATTGTCGGGACCCAGCTGGAGGAGGCTGTGTTGGCTGAGAGCAGGCTCCTGGGCTCCAACCTGGGAGCAAGAGATGGACTCTGAATCAGAATAATAATATTATCCACAACCACCACCACTACCTCAGACCTGGCTCAGGGGCTCCTGGCCCTTCGGAGGCCCAGGCAAGTGGGCAGCCTGTGCCTGCAGGTTCGAAACCAGCCCGGGACACAGGGAGATACCTCATCTCAGCCATCAGAAATAAATACAAATATTACCTGGGTGTGGTAGTGGAGACCTGTGGTTTCAGCCACTTGGAGGGCCGAGGCAAGAGGATCATCTGAACCTGGCAGGTGGATTCCACGGTGGTCTTCAGCATGCCCCTGCACTCTGGGCTGGGTGACAGCATGGGATTAAGACTCCAAATAATAATAATCACCATCACCAACAGCACTACCACTACTGCCACCTAGCGTGAGGTGTCACCCTCAGGGATGGGAGAGGAAAAGGCACTTTCTGGCCTGTCGTTCATGGGAGATTTCAAAGGGGCCACTTGTCACATCCATCCCACGCCTTTGGTCAAGTGTATCCACCCTCCACACACATGCCCCACAGCAACGACGTGTGTGAGCTCATGAAACAGACGGCCCTGAGCTAGGGTGGCTGTTGGGCACAGAGTGATCAAAGCGGG